>NC_043710.1:62342333-62376558 GCF_006229205.1 Suricata suricatta
AGAGAACAGAGTTTAGATGTTCTTTTAAAAGGGGTACATTGTATAACTCTGCTTTACAGCTCATGATTCATTATTTAATGATTTGCAGACTGTTGCTCATCGTGTCCTAAAATCCTGTAGTTTTATTTTTCCAGTTGTTTCTGATCCAGAACTATTCTTTGAATGTGGGAATACAAAAGCTTCTGTGTCAGAATAGAGGATCAACTGCTGAACTTTTATTTTCATTGCACATAACGGTGTGGAGGTTGGTGAGCTAGAGCTGGGAGGATGGCTCTGCTTCATGAGATCGTCCAGGGGCTTGGTCGTTTTCTGTCCTCTAGTTCTACCATCCCTCCAGGCAGCAGTTCTCAAATTATGGTCTAGAGACTGCTGAGAATCCCTGAGACTTTCTCAGGACATCTGTAAGGTCAAAACTATTTTTGTTTTATCAGGCTCTGTGCTGATAGCTTGGGGCCTGGAGCCTGCTTCAGATTCTGCATCTCCTTCTCTCTCTGCCCCTAACCCACTCATGTTCTGTCTCTGTCTCTCTCAAAAATAAAAACATTAATGTTAAAAATAAATACATAAGCAACGAAACAGAAAGGAACTATAGTAGTGCTATTAACAGTAAACTAACCTTTTTCCACATACTTACAGATACTGAAGTAGATTCATGGAAGATTATATAATCATAGAGTGATTAATAATGAGGAATATGTCAGGAAATAATGGACTCCTGTGTGAAACATCATTCACCCATCATCTGCTAATATCAGAAAGGACACTATTGTATTTGCATAGTTGTACAGAAAGACTGAATAACTTTATGATATTCATAACGTAAGACATGGAGAAAGGAAGAGATATTTAAAGGTATCAGAAGATTGTGAAAGGTATGCAAATCACATAGAATCACAAACAAAATTTAGCTCTAAGTTACATTGATTGCCAAAAGTTTAATGTCTTTTATTCATACTTACTTAAGGTTTTGACATTTTTTTACAGGAAATTTCAACAATCAATGTTTTCAGGTCGGTAATGAGCAAATGCAATATTTAATCTATAGTTTCAACAATCAAAAGTCTTGTAAAACCACTAGTAGTAAACACAAATACAGAACTATTTTAGGAAATGTACTTTCACTTATAGTAAAACTCTTTAGGGCTGAATTCAGCAAATGGAATCATTATTGGATAAGACTTTAATCATAAGAATCAACACTACATTTATAAGTTGCTGGCTTTAATTTTTTAATGTTTTATTTATTTTTGATACAGAGAGAGACAGAGCATGAGATGGGGAGGGGCAGAGGGAGAGGGAGACAGAGAATCTGAAGCAGGCTCCAGGCTCTGAGCTGTCAGCACAGAGCCTGACGCAGGGCTCAAACCCATGAATTGACATCTGACCTGAGCCGACGTCAGAGGCTTAACCAACTGAACGACCCAGGCGCCCCTAAGTTGCTGGCTTTAAAATGAGTTGGAGGGGGCACCTGGGTGGCTCAGTCCATTAAGCGTCCGACTTCGGCTCAGGTCATGATCTCACGGTTTGTGGGTTTGAGCCCCGTGTTGGGCTCTGTGCTGACAGCTAGCTCAGAGCCTGGAGCCTGCTTCAGATTCTGTATCTCCCTCTCTTTCTGACCCTCCCCTGATCGTGCTGTCTCTATCTCTCAAAAATAAATAAAAAACATTAAAAAAATTTTTTTAAGTATAAAATAAAATGAGTTGGAGGTCTGGCATGTTAGGTGAAATTAAAACTCAGATTGATTCCCCTCAATCTCAAGTAATAAAAATAAATCCTTATGTTTATGAGACTTAAGGTTGTGAAGCTGTAATATAAATCATTTACTGAAATAGCCTAGAAATACCACAACTATGATAAAGTCTACTTTACTAACCCTCACATTTAATACTATATACATCTATGCCTAATATAGTCAAGGCTTAATTTATACTTTTGTCAGTTACATGAATCTCTCTCTATTTATACCTTTTAGTTTCTTAGGATAGTACTTTCTTAACTATATCTACCCATGTTTCTAAACCCTGATTTTTCTTTTCATTCACTTTTCTTTGCCTATTCATTTCTGATATCAGTCTTATTTTAGGATTTAGTGTATTTAAATTTTTTCAGAGGTGCATGGGTGGCTCAGTCGATTAGGCATCCCACTCATGGTTTTGGCTCAGGTCATGATCTCACAGTTTGTGGGTTCAAGCCCCCCACTGGGATCTGTGCTTATGGCGTAGAACATGCTGGGATTCTCCTTCTCTCTCTCTCTCTCTGCCCCTTCCCCACTTTCTCTGTATCTCAAAATAAATAAACTTTAAAAATAATTTTAAAAGACACTTACTTCATTATCATCACCTTTTTAAAAAAGCAGCTGATTAAAATCATTTAAAATAGACACTACAAATACTCTACAAATATCTCCAGTACTTAAAAGAGTAAAATTTTATTTTATAAATTTTTAGTTTGCCAGTTCCTCCTGAAGACAAATAGAGACAGATATGCAATCTAGCATTCTTTGATAGTTGTTCCTGCAGTGAAATTTTACAGAAAGCGAGGTGCTAACTATATATATTTCATGCTATTAAGCAACCCACAATCAACGTTAAGTCTTCTATACCATGGGAAGAGAAACTGCCAATATCTGTTTATCCTAGACCTAGACTAGACCTAGATACACTATTTTAAATAAGAAACAGGGGGTTGGGGAGATCCAAATCATCTCACAGATAAAGGCAAAAAGCTTTATTTGGACATTACCATGTAAAGCAATGCTACCATGTAGTAAGGTATTTTTAATAGCTCTAGTAAACATCTCAGCTTTACTACAAATTCTATCAATTTATTCAGAATCCCTGGAGATGGGATCACAGTGCATGTCATGTTGACCCTGAAAATCTCCTAGTCTCCCCTCTCTAGTCAAAACTAAGCATGTGCACAGTGAACAGCTCAGTCACTTCGTCCAGCCCGCCTCTTTGCTGACCACAGCCTGACTCTGTCCTCCGTTCTTCTATCCTCCTTTATCCCCAGCCCTTTAAACAGAAAGAAGAGCCCAGCAAACCAGATGATTACGTTTTCCAGCTGTTATAGTCTGGTCTGTAAGAGCACAGGAAAGCCTTTTCTGTTCTCTAGGCCTTAGTATTCCCATCTGTACATTGAGAAGATAGGTTCTGTGGAGATAGGCTTTTCCACATTTATCATTCCCCAGGGCCATGGCTAACGCCACAGATAGCACCCTGGTCCCCTGAAATTATCTTTTGCTGCCCCTTCCCCTGGACAGTGATGTCTTCCAGCTAAGACACCTCCTCTAGTGGCTCTGGGTGAGATTTCCTCACACAATTTGCAGAGAATACAAAAGGCATTATTCCCGCAGAAGTATTGTTTGGTGGGCAAATGTCACTCCCTCACATTGGCATTTTCTACATACTGCAGAGTCAACATGATATTCTGACCTTCAGATGTGACTATGAACAATCAGGATATACTCCTTTCTAAGAAAAGAATCATCCTGAGTTTGAGTTTGTGCTTTGTTTGATTCCTTGAGCCTAATATCTTTCAGAAAAGATTCCCCTACATCAAAATGTTAAAAACAGTTTTATCTGAGAAGGGAAGAAGAAAACTCATGGATGACTGATTTCTTTTATTTTCTATTACATGCACTGTTCTATATGTTGGTCCACTCTGAATGCATTTCTTTTATAAATATGCAAATTTTATGTATTCTCTTAAGAAAACTAAATTTCCCACGTCATCAACAAAAAAATTACTTTTCTCAGGAAGGTAGTATTTCTATGTGCTTCAATATTATCCATGATAGCTAATGATACAATTTATTTTTAGGTCTCTTCAGCAGTTACTCTGAAATAGCATTAACAACAGTCATACCTAAAATGTGTTTAGGCCTATTAATTTTATCAAAGACTCTTTGCATCTTATTTTTCACTCTGTCTTCAGAGAATTTCTTGCTGGTGGTTAGGCTCCTTATAAGTACAGATATACTACAAATTTGAAGAAAAGGAGACCTGAAATCACTACTAGCATGACAGATGCCTAAATTACACAATAAATTCAAAATAAGCAGGGACAGCACAGTGGTGATATAAAATCACAGAAATGAATCTTAAGCCATTCCATGTAACCACTTAGATTTTATGTTTCTGTTTAAATTCTCTGAATGGAAAAGACATTAGGAGTGTCTGGAACCTCCTGCAAAGAAATAAACACACAGAGTGTTAAAATATCTAGAACATAGTTGAATCTGGAATTTGTTTTGAATTTCTGCCAGACTCTCTCATTCTCTCTTTTTTCTGCTCTCTCTGAATATTACATATGAAATATATGGGTATATATAACAACATGCATGTATACATATGCATGCATATACAAATATATGTATATTATGTATGTAAACGTATATGTAAGTGTATAGGTTAAACTTTTCAAAAATGAATAAAAAGTATTTTCTGATCAACTATGTGCAAAGGCAGATTGCCATTATCTAGTGATCTTAGCTACCGATCATGAATATTAGAGAAGATCACTTTTGATGCACTCATTGACAAATTTGCAGAAGTCAGGGCTTAAAAACAGACAATGTATTTTATTACTATGCTAGTAATATGCAAAAGCATATTACTTTCCCTGTTCAAAAATATACTAATTTAAAAGTACAATTCAATTTTCCCTTTTTTTTTAATTATAATGTTTCAACTGTTTGTTTATACTTGTAGAATTATATACACCTATTTCAATAAAAGGGAATTTTCACTATGTTTCTTTTGTGTCCATTAACATGATTTACTTCATTACATGATTATCTCCCAAAATAAATGAGTTAACAAATGATCTACCCTGGATCTTAAATATATAAGACACAGTGCTGCAACACAGATGTTTTCTTAGTAACAGATCTCCATATATTCAGTATCAGCAGTCAGAAGAAATACCGTGCCCAGAAAGAGAAAACAGATAGTTATCAAGGAAATATCCATGAACTGCATCTACTCAGCATCTTTAGGAAGTTGTAATTCCATTACTTGGTCCCTGATCTAAATCCAATATAATGGATTTCCATGTATTTTAAAGTCAAATAAGTAACCTCCCTCTGTCTTATTTCAATAGCATTTCTTATGTGATATCTTATCTTCATTAATCCATTCTATTGTTCTAATTGCCTGTATAATTCAACCCTGGATTAATGCCAAGGTGGTGAGTCCAGTGTTCCCTCTTATACTATTTTGGGGTATCCAGATGCCTTTTTCCAAATTAATATAGTTTCTAAATTAACAATGTGCACTCCTGTATCAGGTTGTATGGAAATTAAGGATTAATTAAATTAAATTAAAGAAACAAAAGCAAGTAATAGCAAATAACTTAGTTTCCTAAAGTTATAAGACATTTTTCACAGACTTTAGCTCATTTAACGTCCCAAGAACTCTGCAAGGCGGGTACTATTCCCCTTTTACAAATAAGGAAACGAAAGCTCAGGGATACGGAACAACTTGCCCGTGGTCGGACACATCCTAGACCCAGTTGTGGCTATCAGAAAAGCCATCCTCGGTCTTCATACGACATCAACTCAGAAGTATATGTTAAAGCCAAGTGCAACGGATGCTGAGCCTGTGGATAAGAGAGCCGCGATCCAGCCAACACTCAGCGGGGCGTTGTCCAAGCCCGCCACCTTGCGCCTGCAGCCCTGGAGTAAGAGCTCTTCTGTCCCGGAGTAGTTAAGGCTGTAATTCTGAGTTCAGTAACCTTGATTAAGCTCTGCACTCCACCCCACCCCCTTGCTTACCCTTTCTTAAAGGCCATTTAATTGTGGGAATAAACCTCACTGTCAGCAAGATCCAATACCTGTTCTCTCACATTTTGTGAGAGCAGCACACGGGTCAGTATTAGGTATACAAACAGAGCAGTCACACAGGGCTGCATGCCCCGAGGGTCCTGCACTTGCCTTTAAGGCTCTGAAGTGACTGCCTTGAAATTCTGAGTAAGTTATCTTTGAATCTGTGTTTTGGAAATGAATTCCAATGGGACAATGGAGAATGTTCTGAGAACTTGGAGATTTGGCTCAAGGGCATGCCCTCCCTGGCAGCCTACCCACCTCCTACCTACCTCCCTTAATGTGGGTCTTCCAGTGCCTGTTTCTCTGTCACCTGGCATTTTAGGTCCTATTCGATCTGCCTCCTCCATGCCAACCAGCAACCACTGTTGCTCTGCACCCCTGATATGTGTCTGGGCATAGGTTTAGGGAGAGTCAAGGTTAAATGTGTGCCCAGCAGGGTCTCAGGCTGAGACATAGTAGCACCCTTCCCTGAAATCAGCTGACCATAGAGTTTTGGGGATGACCCTCTGCCCATCCCTTAGCCAGGTGCACGTCCAAGGCAGAGGTTGTAATCACTGGTCTGTGGCCCCTCCCCATGGATGGAGGGTCATCAGACCCATGGGGAGGGGAAGAGATGCCTGGATCTACCTCTCACTCTGACTGGGCATGGCTGTTTGAGAGGGGAGATTTGCCAGCCGCTAGGTCCTATGTACAAGCTGACTTGTAGGGTGGAGCTTGGGAGCCTGTGAGGGTCCACACATGCCCCAGGAGTATCCCTTGCCTGAAGGAGTGTGACATTAAAGGCAAATAAAAACCACCATGACAGGCTGAGAAAGAATCCCTGGAAGAAAGGAAAAATTTTATATTTTTGAACAAAGGTCAGTTCTCACATTTTCAGTTTGCACTGGGCACTGTAAATAACGTAGCCAGCCCTGACACTGGCATAAAAGGATTGTACTTCTCTGAATATAAAGCAAATCAGTGAGCATATGGAGCCTGATTGGTATCTTCTGCTTCTTTTCTTGCTGAAATCCTGAGAAAATATCTGATTCTTCTGTAGCCATATAGTACATTTGCTTTTTCACCTGTATAGCAATTGTTTTATATATTTAAAAAATTATCTCATATATACTTTGGGTTCTTAAAAAGAAAATAGCTACAGTTCTTTAAAAAAGTCTGTTTACTTGCTGTTTTCAAAATAAAAGGCAACAAATGAATATTGGGTATTGGAATTCTGAAATCTAAGAAAACATGCTTTAGTTCTACTTTTTCTCCAAATTATACACTCAAAGATATTGGTGTTCTGAAAAAAAGTTGCACGAACTATAATAATCTCTTTTTTCAGAAATGGTTACAAATGTAGCATTGTACAGGTCTGACCACCTGTGAAATGGTCAGGTAAGCCGTTCACTAAATAAGTAGTCCCTAAATGTCTGCTGTGTATGTATGTATCTTACACTAGTTGCAAGGAAAAGGAGAGGGACGTACACTCACATTTATTGTGAATCCTCTATGTGCCAATTTGTGTACTTACAGTCTTTAATCTTCACAACAAATCAAGAGGTAGATATTACTGGCCCTGTTTTCCAAATAAAGGCACTGAGGTGCCATTTATTAAGATAAAAAGGCTGTTTTCTACTAGAAAGTGAAAAGGAAGTCTATTCAATGATGACATTAATGAGGAAGTGCTCATTTATAGTGACTGGACTGTTTTGTACTTTATATTAATAAACACCCCATGGGTCAGCCGACCTATCACAGCCTCCGCCCCCACATATACTCTGAACACCTGGTAGGAAAAAACAAACTACAGCTCTCAGCATGTTTACACGGTTATCTTTAAAATAAACGATGATGCTGAAAGAGCACATCTCAGCGCACAAAGTGTTATTCTCAGCAACTTGCAATCGAAGCCCTTCCTGTTTCTATTAGAGTCTGTCACTTGGAGGGCCTCTTTTCTCATACCCAGGCATGACATTTCAGTGAGAAGACACTTTCAGTTAGGAAAGAACTGACTGCCTTTGTCCTAGAGAAGGACAAAGGTCGTGTTCCTTAACCTAACACCAGCCACTCCAGCCTTCTTCATGCTGTGTCTTGCTTGGAGAAAAGCATTGCCCATGTCCAAGTTTGAGTTCTTAGGAGGTCTCTGGGATCCCCTTCCTTACCTACTGTGGCTGGTGTAGTTTACCTGAGAGAGTACCTTGTACTTGATAGAGCCTTGAAGGAAAGAAAAACAGTAATGTTAACTAGCTGAAAGGCAAACATTAATTAACCAATTCTCAGAAGAGATATGGATTAAAAAGTAGGGTATTCTAAGCTAATTCAGCAATGGGAAAGTTCCAGTTAAATAACTCAGGCTATCAAGGTCATATGCTGTGTCAAAGAACTAGGAAGGACAGACAAAAGTAAAAAAGACCACGCTGGTTGATGGCCCCACTGAACAAAACTGTATCTACCATTAGTTTCCAAGTAGAGGTCTTATTTTTGTGTCTCCCTTTCCCTTATTCAAGTCTAGGTAACTCCATCCATGAAATCATCCCTTATGTTCCAACTCACATAAATACCCGCCTTCTCTAGCAACTCTATATTGCTTCCATCAATTTGCAAGTGTTAATTTAAGTATGAAATGCATGCATTTATTATTTTCCCCAAACTTGTCTTTAGAAGGACAGAATGCTCAGCATGCTTTACGAATACAGCCATAAACTACGCATCATGAGAAAAATGTTTAATGGTTTCCAATTTGATTTCATAGCTATGTATTAAATTGTTTTTACTAAACAAAGTAACTGATTATTGTTATTCCACCATACATGTATGGAAATCAAGTCTCTGCATGGCTAAACACTTCCTGGGATCCTATAAACAGTACATAACAGAGAAGGTTTTCATTTCTCCTCAATCTTTTGCAAAAAGAGAGGATACCGTAACAATTCTAGCTTTAAAGATTAGAAAACCTAGGCTCAGAAAACGATAACCTTTCCTCAAGTTCAAGAACCAAGTTACAGGGGAGGAGTATAACATTATAAGAGGTGACATGACCAATTAAATGCCAAAAGAAGCATTGCAGAAAACCTGGTTTCCATGCCAGGTACAGCAGCTGCCCCTGCTTCCATGGAAGAGCCTCAGAGCAGCTGACCAGGATCCCACTGAACTCCAGGAGCTGCTATTAGAGTTCAGCTCAGAGGCTTGAGCTAAGGTACTACGGGGACTGTACGAACATTAGTATGCCAGGTGTAAAAGGAGAAACTTCTCAGGGATCCCTGCCCAGTGGTGCCACTTCCCTTCTATACCTCTGAAGTCAAACATTCTGATCTCATCGGTTAGATCATACTAAATAATACATACTGGTTTTCGAGAGCCTACCAAGTTCTAACTCCAGATAATGAAGTTTCTGTGAGGTAAGGGTTATTTTCCCCATCTTACAGATATGGAAGATGAAACTCACACATTCATTCCTCTATTTGAAAAACATTTTGTCTCCAATGTGTGCCAAGAATAGTGCTCAGTGCTGGGGTAGCCATCTAGATAGACTTTCTTTCCACGTGAAGCTTGGAGCATTACAGAAAACAAAGATGTAAACACATATTTACGATTTTTAAAGAAAATGCTATAAGAGTAACAGATTGCTATTATAGAGGAAAGTGGGACCTTAGATGAAAAACCATGTGTGAGTATCTAGAAAAGATTTTCACATGAAATCTGAAGCATGAGAAGAACTATCCCTTCCCAAGAGTTAATAGCAAGCTCAACGGAGCCCAAGAATGGTAAACACAAAAATTTTGACATAGAAGAAATTGTGGTGTTTTTAAAAACTGATTATATCCAGGGTGGCTAGGTCAGTTTGAACAATGGGAGAATAATGTAAAAGATGACATTTTAGAGGGGCTCCTGGGTGGCTCAGTCAATTAAGCATCCAACTTCAGTGCAGGTCATCATCTCCTGGTTTGTGGGTTCAAGCCCCACATCAGGCTCTGTGATGACAGCTTGGAGCCTGCTTTGGACTATGTGACTCTCTGTCCCTCTGCCCCTCCCCAACTCACACTCTGGCTCTCTCTGACTCTCAAAAAATAATAATAATAAATATTTTAAAAAGACTCCAATTTTTGGTTTCAACTCAGGTCATGATCTCATGAGTTCAAGCCCCATATCAGGCTCTGCACTGGCAGCAGGGAGCCTGCTTGGGATTCTCCCTCTCTCCCTGTCTCACTGCCCTTACTTTACCTGTGTTGTCTCTATCTCTCAAAATAAATAAACTGAAAAAAATTTTAATCAAAGATGATATTTTGGAACAGGAAAAGAAAATAAGGTAGTAATCAAGAAACTTCATAAGCTGAAGACAAATGGAGTATAGATATGGGAAGAGGTCTGATAGTATTCCAAAGCTAAAAGAGGTAGAGCCATATTTAACACTAAGTCTCTCTAAATTGAAAACCATATACTTAACCAACTCACTCCTGCACCTCTAACAGTGACTCACTGCTGGACAAAAGTGTCTAGCCTAGTGTCATGATCATGTGGTGGTCAGACACCATGGAGCTAAACCTGGAGAAACTGAGATCCAGATAGGTAAATTCTGGAATCACAAGACTAGTAGTCCAGGTCTTAGGAAGTAGAGTAGGGAAAAAAGAGGGGGTGGGTGGGGTTGTGTGCAGTGAGAGGGAGGGAGAGAACACAAGGAAAGGGAGACGAGAAAAGAGAAAATAGAGAGTAAAAGTGTATCAAATCATAACATCTAAAACAAACCATTGACTCCAGTTAAACCAAAACTGAAACTGAATTTGAGGAGTTCAGTTTAGCCAAGATCTTACAAGTAATTTGAGCATGAATACACTAGAATTCAGTTGCCTCCACATTTAAGGATGCCTATGAGCCTACGGCAAACAACAAAATATAGCAGATTTTGAAGATGACTAATGGGTGTTGTAATGATTCTTGTTAAAATGTGACTGTGGCTGAGGTGGTAATCCAGATGATGACTGTTTGGAATTAAGGTGGTGATAGCTTTAATTATCTCCACTGTGGAATCATTCGCAGGTGATTTACAAGTACCTGAAACACAAAGCAAACACATTTCTCCCCATGCAAGTAATTATGTTGTTGCATATGGTAGACTTTCATTGTTCTTTATAATATAATAGTTTTTGGATTTAAAAGACTGTGGGTTTTTTTTTTTTTTTTTTGCAAATTATTAGTTAATCCACACTGCAGGGGGATGAGGGTGGAGAAAACACAGTTTTCATCTTAACTTTTATTCTGGAAAATGACGACTAATTACACAATAGTTGCTTTATTTGACCAGATCATTTATTTTCCCAATCCTTTCTACCATTTAGTGGGCCATCAATTTCCCTCCTACCCTCTGTCTCTTTGGGGAGAGATTTATACTATTCCAAATTATTGTGAAACCAGTGGCATCTTTAAGGGAAAAATAATAGATACTTCCAAAATTTAAAGGAGTCATTAAAAAAATTCTTAAAGATGGTATGGAAAATATGTGAAGACACCAAGCATTATACCTGAAACAGAGTAGACTATTTTCTACCTGTAAACTCCTTCCCCTATATTTTCAAGTCTAATTCAGCTGAGTCTCAACTTCTCCTGCATGTGGTCCATCACAAATCAGTTTGTTTTTGTAGTAAGTCCAACTATTAAGTAATCCAAAACTCCATACAATTACTAGTCTAAGTTAAACGATATATTTGATTGAAAGGTGAGTCTGTTAATTTAGTAAATTACCCCTTTTATGAAATTCAAATTAATAGTGGTTCCAAGTTGTCATTGGATCTGCTTTCCAGGAATTTTTATGCTCAGTACAAAATTTGTATGTAAACATGATAGGTTATGTATCTATAAGGAAAGCAATTCTTTTGGAGGATTTGATGTACTTATATTTTCTCTGATTATTTTGGATATCATCCAATAAAGCAGTTTTATGCTATAGTATGGCTTGTTGACATCAGAAAAACCTTTGGTCACCTACTGGGTTCATCCTGGGTTTTTAAGACACAGAAAGAAATTAATGTTACTGTCTTTTAGTTGCTCATACTTTTTATTTTGGTGGGGGTTTTATTGGGGGTGGGTAATCTGGATTATCATTTTTACGTACATTCAAATATATCTCCACCAAAAACATCAAGAATTCAGAATTGATATTATCACTTATATCCATATTATAAAGAAATAGAATGAACATTAGATCTATATAGAGCTCCCATATTCATTAAGGACATTTTGTTTCTACTTCTTATGATGATAATTGAGGAAATAATTATCAAGTGCTTATAATACTATAAAACACTTTTTAAAATACTACACAAATGAATAAGAACAAATAAGTAAACATTTATTATGAGCCAGATCTATAAATATGGCACTTAATCCTTTCAAGCTCTCAAGGATCAAGGATAGGTCCTAAGTGGAGAAGGTGGTTTTTGAGCTGATTCATGAAGGCACAATAGTCTTTGCTTACAGAAAGGACATACACACGTGTGTGTGTGTGTGTGTGTGTGTGTGTGTGTGTGTGTGTGTGTGAGAGAGTGAGAGAGACGAGAGAGACGAGAGAGATGAGAGAGAGAGAGAGAGAGAGAGAGAGAGAGAGAGATTGGGTGATTAGGTGATTAGGGCCATAATAGGAAGCACAGATATTTGGAAACCAGGCCAAAGGATAGATAGAAACAAAGGCTTTGTAGCAGGAAAAAATCAGAGCATGATGTTTTCCAGAATAAGACATGTCAGTAACTTATTGAAGCATATGGCATATGCAATGTAGGATAAACATCCTAAAATGCCTTCGACTATTGTAACTAAAAAATAAGAATAGGGAGGCTCTGAATAAAGCATTGCCTTCTACAGCCAATCTGGAATATGCCATACATTAGCTCTGGATAAATATGTATTAAATAAGTAAACCCAGCACTTGCAATGACTTCTAATTCTCCCCTCAATTCATCAAAACAAGTATCTTCATCTGGGAGCTTAAATTCGAAATTTGCTTCCGTAATTGCCCTCATGATTGTAAAGCATAATGAATCCTTGACCTTTTGTACCCAGGCCGGACATGTAGCTCCAGGCAGACTTATCGAGTAAGTGGTTGCATGAGAGGATTCTGGGCCACATAACAGAGAGAAACAGGTCCCCTATTGCCACGATGCCATTTACAGGATTTGCTCTCTAAAAACCACTATACTATAGAAGTAGACAGGGTGAAGACAAATACCAATTCAGCTACAAAACAATTGCTTCTTTTCTTGAACTCCAGAAAAGAAGTAAGGACCTTCAGACAAGAGTGTGGAACAAAACAACATAAACCGAAGTGCCTGCAAAGGGACTGCTACAGACCAGTAAGCTAATGCAACCATTACTGACAAGAAATGACGACACATTCAATTTCTATGACCCTCACTAGTCTCAGATATATTTGGGAAGAAGCATAAGCACCAAAATCCCATCAGAAGTTTCAGTGAGTTCATCTTATCACCACCAGAATCCACTTTTCAAAATAGGAAAATTTGTAAAGATTATTTTTACCCTAAGAGTACCTAATGACAAAGCAGGTATGTTGCAATAAATTCTTAGGAAGAGCTTTCTTTTAATATGAATAAAACTTCAAAAAAAAAACACAATGCAATCACTGAACATGGGCTTACGTGAAAACAACAAAGTCAAATCAGAGCAATGAATCTGTCTTCTATTGAGATCACTGGAGCCCAACTATTTCATTCTAATCATAAATTAGTTTTACTCTTATAATTGAAATTAATGGAAACCTAAAATGATACTAAAACTAAAAGTGAAAAATCAACCACAGCTCCAAGAAAAAAGGAGCAGAAATTAACATGCAAATAAATGACTGCTTCCAATAAGAGCAAACTCTTACCCTTACACGGCTGAACAACTAAGAAGTTGTGGGTCACCTATGCTTCATAAAAACCTCTCACACAAAAGTGCTATCACTCTATCGATGAATAAAGTAGGCTTCCAAGTTTCCCAATTCCACACAGTTAATCAGTAAAAGAACTTCTGCTACCCAGTTCTGTTCATCTCTCCAAGTCAAGTGTAACTTGTCAGGGGACAAACATCAAACTAGGTTTTAAACACCTGAGGCTGTTGATTTCTCCTGATCTTATAAGAAAGCAGTATTTTATAATTTTTTGGCATAAGTTATGGTTCACGAGCCACACTATAAGGAAAATACAACTAAGGTCATAGTAGGAGTGACAAAAAGCCCCCTAAATTCTCACTCATTTCATGCAAGTTTCAGGCCCTGTGTTTAAGTAGGTATGAGAGACAGTAGGGTGGAGTCTCACACATTTTCTACAACTCATTTGCTTAGCATTATTTATTATTCACCAAAATTATCTTTGCTGTCTATGATAGAAAAGTAAATAAATCAGTAAGTCCTATATGGTTAAATCCGGCAAGTGTGAAAATTGCTGCTAAAGGGCTGGGAGGCCTAGTAGTCGTAGAAAGGGCTCTGAACTAAAGATCTCGGTCCTCTTCCTCCTCAGCACATTACCGGCACCAATCCCACCAAGCTCTTACAGGCCAGATTCCGAAGCTGCTCTGTCATTTTCTCTATTACTTTTCAGATTTCAGATGCCCATTTGGGAGACTAGGCTAGGCGAACCAGCTGAGTGACAGATACTGTATTATATTTTTGGCTACCCTCCCTTCAATTCTATTAATAGAGGCTGGGCGGGGCCACCTCGTCTCTCTTCTAAATGAGCCTGAGATATCAGAATGTATTTTCATTAAGCTACACAGAAGTTTGGATAAAACAAGCCTGGAATGTAAAACATTTGCAAAGTCATTCACAAAGAACCTATTAGTAGCAAGGTACTATTCTATGCTTTGTAGATAGAGTGACAAAGATGACAGGAATAGTCCCACATATTCTGGATCTTCCAGTGTAGCGAAAGAGAGAAACATTAAGCAGGTTATCACATAAATAACTGAAACTTCCACTATCATCACAGCAGTAAAGTGACATAATATATAATTCAAATTGGGGTAAGTGCTTTGAAGCACATGATGGGGGGAATTAACCTAGTCTCATAGAGCAAGAGGGGAAGTGGGAGAAGGTAGGGTGGAGCTTACATAAGCAGAGGAATCATGACTAAAATACTCCAAGAATGAGGCTAGCAAAGAATTAGAGTACTTAAATACATTAAAATAGTGCTTACATTAAATAAGCAAACACATTGTATTAAATTATATCTATGATACTATATCAGTTAAATAAAAATACGTAGGAAAAGATTAAAACATTAAAAATCAATAAACCAAGATATAATTTGATTATTCCTAAAGACTGATGTTGTTAGCTATTTTTAAAAATAGCTTTATATTTAAATGCTTAAAATTTAAAGCAGAAAACTCAGAATCAGGCGAATGAACCGGACTACCCTGGGGAGAAGGGATGGTATTTTTCAAACATATGTTTGCCTCATTATCTCTATGATTTCAATGAGGAAGACAAATGTAATAAGTAATCATCTTAGATTAAAATCTATGTTAGGAAAATCCCAATGCTATATTATGACTATTGTATATGTATATGCTCATAAATATCATTCATATTTATACACAGTTCTTAAAGGTCACTATCAATGTGCTGAAATATAGCTCCAATAAATTTGTTCATCTGGTCATCAATACGTATGAACTCAAAGTGGTTATTGAAGATTACATGAAAGCCATCTTATTTTTATACTAAAACTTTAATTGTCAGGAGTAATGGCAGAAGTCAATTGGACAGTAATCAATGATGGCTCTTATAAAGTATTTAATACATGCCAGCAACTGCTCACTATTTTTTCATATACTTTATCTCATTCACTTTTCATAAAACCCCTGAGAGTTGGGTTTTGCATACTAATTTACTAAATAAGATCAAACTGAGGCACAGAAAAGTGAATAATTAGTTCAATCTCATAAACTGGAGCAGCGTTCAGCCTTGAGAAACCCTAAGCATTAAAATTAGTATGATGTTTCCTCACAAACATAATTTTTAATAAAAATAATACAAAACCATGTAGTATGGTTTTGTGTTATTTATAAATTATTATTCCATATATATCTACATATGAAAGTCAACTAATTTTTTACATTTCCCATAACTAATTTGATTTTTTCATGAAATTATAATTTCTTATAAATAATAATTTTGTTGCTTGTCCTTAGCATCCCTATTCAGTAATGCATATCTAATGGCAAAGCTAGACAGTTAACACTGACTATGTCTTTCAACATATAATTCTTTAATACTGAGTGTGACTTTGAATTTGGAGTAATGATGTCAGGGGGGATAGGGAGTGCATTCTCTAGAATAATATGTTAGAAGGGATACGACTGATTTTTTTCAGTAAGAAACAATCTTCATGTTGAAGGAGTGGAGGCATTTGCTCCTTTGGAACACTGATTAAGCACCTCCTATGTGTAAGATACTGTAAAGACTCCAGGGACACAGATGAATGAGACATGGAATTCCTACCATTGGAAAAGGATTCTGGGTAAAGAGACAATGACAGACGATGCCATGCACTATGAAAGAAATAAGGAGAGAGAGAGAATTAAAAATATAGATAAATGTAGTTAAAGAATGCTTCCAAGAAGAGATGATATTTGAGAAAAGCCTAATGGAAAAACTGGAGCAAAAAGGGGAACATGTACCATAACAGGATTGGAGGCCAGCAACTCTGCCCTGGTGAGAAAATGTGGGCAACTTCCTATAGCGGGAACACAGTTGTCCAGGGGAAGTGGTTATACGTGAAATACAAAGAGCCCAGACTATACAGAGATTGATTAAAACCGAAGAGCTCAGACTTTCTCTTGAATACAATGGCATGTCTTTGGAGGATTTCAAATGAATGGTCACATGATCTGATTTATAATACAGAAATTTCATGTTGAGTCCACAGACAGCTTAGTTCCAGATTCTAAAAGCTCTCAGGTTTCATAGCAATTGTGTTTTTCTCACAGTGTGACATTATTCCCTTATCTTCTTCCTACGATGTTTAGACTTGAAACATTTTAAAATAAATAGGCATAGTCTTTCCGAGTTAGTCCTGTAGCACTGTTCAGAGGAAGTGTGTGGGTGTGTGATGAGGCCAGGTGGCCAAGAAAGATGTCCATATGCTAGAGTCAAGTGGTTGTGTGGGCAGGCCACAGACATCACACAGACATCACCACAGACGTCCTAGTGCTCACGGGGCTGAGGAGTAGTGTCAAGATCCCATCCTGTGTAGAGAAAGTGAATGTTTTGTAATAAACCTGTCTAGAACTAAATCAATCAATCAAGCTACTTACTCTGATTTGCCACCCAGGATAATTAGAATGAACGAGAGAAGGATAAAGGAGGCAAGAGAGAAATAGTGGAAAAGCATTAAGGAGCATCTTACCTAAAAGGTGGTTTTTTGAAAAGTGATATAATCCAATAAGAAAACCAAATTCTATCACAACGTTCCACGTTTTTCTTTGATCTAACATATTTTATATTTGTTAGATCATCTGCTTAACAATTGGGAGAACCCAAACTTTGAATGGAAGGAAGAAAAGCATACTTAAGTGAGCTGGAATTGTGACAAAATAAACTTTATTTTCTTAAAGTCTGTGATATAGTCGGCTTTTGGTTAACTATGAGACTAAATTGTTTAAAATGCTATCATACATTTTAAAGAATAAGGCAAAGCACCCATCAGCATTTTAGTTTGTCCATCTTAAGGCGATACAGTTATCTCTGTGGGATAAAGTTGAAAGATAAAGTGGCTCAGTCGCCTGCACTCTTTGCCCTGACTAATGGAGGGAGTAACACTAGCTACCAACAATAGACAGACGCCCTTTGCATTCCAAGAATCTATCCTTACTATAACCCAGCAAATACAAGATTTATGCACATCCTTGCTTACAGATGAGAAACCTGAGATTCTAAGACATTAAAAAAATTTCCCCCGGCCATAGCCACATAGATTAGGAAACACCATTCATGCATTGATCTCTCTGCCTGTAAAAGTCACATGTTTTCCATTACCAAGCTTAGCCTGTGCAAATGAGGCAAGAATTTTTCTCCCTGGCTTGATCAAATTCTGTAGGCCTTCTTTTCCTCTTCCTACTTAGGAAAAGGTAGAGCTGTTTGTCTCTTTTCCACACAGATGTGCATACTCCCGTGGAGCTGCTGTATCTTTTGAGTCATGTATAGTTTGTTTTTCCTTTTTGTCCTGGAACAAGGGCTAATTTGTTAAGAGATACCTAGAAAAACACTTGTCCTAGCATAGCTTCATCTGTTTCAAATCGTCTTATCTTTTGGCAGGATGCACTGATCATTTTTCAGTCCCCTGATTGATATCATACAGCATCTTTCTTGACTGACAGTATTAAGGTCCAGATATAGAAAATCTTAAAAAAAAAAAAACTAATTTGCAACCTGATATTCATTCTACCAAAAGAAGCCTACCTGTGGACAATAATTTCATACATTAACCAGACGTTTGGGCCCTTGGAGGAAAATACATACTATGTGTTGAAAATTGAGCATTCTCAGAAAATGAAGAGATTTCGTAGCTTATGACTATGGCTTTAATAGTTACAGAGAAGTTCCAGTAAGGGACAAGGGCAATTAAAACCAACCTGAAAGCATGCAAATGGAATGGATTATAAAACACTAAAGTAAAAAGAAAGGAAATACTTGTAAAAGTAATTGGTAAATGTTGTATTAATCATAATATTTAGAACTGAAGAAAACAGTATTCTGAATAAACGTAATTGTAAGTAAGCAAAGTAAATAATCGTTATTTACTTGAATATGTACTTTCTGTCTAAGTAATGTTTCAGAGAATATACTGTCAGAAACATTGATTTAATGGAAGAGAACATGGGACTAGGTATTGAGTCGTAACATCATTTTGAACCTCAGGTGGTATTAACTTGCTGTGTAAATTTGGACCACCAGTACCTGGCCCTAGTAAGGGAGTTAATCTAGAGAAGTGTTTCTTAAAGTATGGCTCCAGACTAGCATCCCCATCATCATCATTTGAAAATTTGTTAAAAATACAAATTATTGCACCCTACCTAGACCCACTGAATTGAAAAATTTGAGAGTGGGGTTCAGCAGTTTATATCTGAACAAAACACTAAAACCTGAGACCCACTGAACTAGACTATCTGTAAAGTGTCCCTAATATCAATATTCTCTAGTTATGTAAGTTATTTCCCAAAAATGGTTTTCTCATGGTCAGCTACCCTCCTCTTCTAGGACATAGGTAGCTCACTGAGAGGCACTGAGGCACCTAGGTGGTTCTGTTAAGTGACTGACTCTTGGTTTAGGCTCAGGTCATGACCTCGTGGTTGGTGATTTTGAGCCATGCATGGGGCTCTGTGCTGACAGTGTGCAGCCCGCATGGAATTCTGTTTCCCTCTCTCTCTGCCACTCCTCTGCTCTATCTCTCAATCACTCTAAATAAATATATAAACATTCAAAAAATGAAGAAGGGGTACCTGGGTGACACAGTCATCCAACTTCTGCTCAGGTCATGATATCCCAGTTCTTGAGTTCAAGCCCCACATTGGGCTCTCTGCTGTCAGCATGAAGCCTACTTTGAATCCTCTGTCTCCCCTTTCTCTGTTCCACCCCTTCTCTTGCACACTTTCTCTCTTAAAAATAAATAAACATTTAATAAAAGAATATAACCATGACAATGATATGGCAGAAGAAAGTGTCAGGAGCAGACTATTAAGAACCATGTCATATAACCATGATGATGACATGTCAGGAGCTGAATATTAAGAAATTGGATATATTACAGAAGGCTATTAAGACTTATTATGTGGGGACATCTTGGTTGCTCAGTAGGTCTCAACCTGCTGACTCCTGATTTCAGCTCAAGTCATAATCCCAGGGCTGTGAGATCCAGTCCCGCAATGAGCTCCTGGCTGAGCAGGGAGCCTGCTTAAGATATTCGGTCTCTGTCTCTCTCTCTCTCTCTCTCTCTCTCTCTCTCTCTCTCCCCTCCCCCTTTTACTCCTCCCTTATTCACATGGGTGTTCTCTCTCTCTCTCTCTCAAATTAAAAAAAAAAAGACTTTAGACTCAGACTGACACTGATTGTGAGACATAAAAATGAGAGACATAGTCTCACAAAAATTCGAAATTTAAAAAATTTGAGAATAAAAATAACATATTATCAAAGTAATGGAGTCAGTCACAGACTTAAGATACTGGCACATTAGAGGTGGGAAAAGTCTTAATTCATTTATGCTATTTATTTGTTGATTAAAAAAAATCTGAATCACAGATAAGAGAAATAAATTGTCTCCAGTCAGCTTGTGAGAAAATAAAAACATGCTGAATCTTCATGTAGCAAATGATTTAAAAATACTTGTTGAACTATATGAAAAAGATTTGTGGAGTGAAGGTAAGACAAATTAGTTTCTATACGTGCATGACTCTGTGCACTTCATTGAGCAATTTGGATGTAGCTTTAAAACATTCATGTAGGAATCATTTACTATGTCACTGCCTAGAGACATTTTTGGAACTTCTCGGATTAGCTTTCAACTTAAAATTATCTGGAAATGAGTCATGTTCAATCTATTCCATCATATCTTGATTTCTCATTATACCATGAATCAGAAAGTTGGTCACAGGTCTCTACACACAGCTGAATCTTATGTAACCTTAGCTACAGCTGACCACGGATCCGGTCTCAAAGCCCTAAATAATATACAACAACAACAGAACAAAAGCATGGTTTTCTAATACTTATGAAGCATTGCCACATGTAGTTCTAATTAATTTCTCATGAAAATGTTATTGAAAGAGATGCCATAGTTAGCCTGTATCACTTTGCTATGGTGGTGAAATATAATTTATAAATAAATCATCTTTTTTGATGTTCAGTCATTGAGGTAAACAGCATGCTTAGATACTATATGATTTAATGAGGCCAAATAGACTCTGGTCATGTATGCCAATTTAAAAAAAAATCATTCAACATACATTTTACACTTGCTATGGGTCTGGTCAAAATGCCTTCAGAATATAAAGATGAGTAAGACAATATCCATGTCTCAAGGAGTTCATAGTTCAAGATATCAGGAAAACATAACCTGATCATTGTGATGAAACTATTTTTATTAACCTGAACATATACAGAATTCATGAATTCATTTCAGTAGCCAAGTCTATGATAAGTCAATTCAGAATCTCTAAGGTAATAGAAGTTATGAACAGTTGCAGCAATCACTGGATATTGAAGCAAACCATAGTTCAAACCCAGGCCCATCAATATTTGAATATTTCTGATATTTCAGGTAGATAATTATATTAACAGACTATGTATTTCCATTTCCAAAGCAAACTTAGGACATAAATATTACCGGTATTTTGTAGGTAAGAAAATGGAAAACAGAGACCTTCAGCGACTTTTCAAAGTCCTGCTAAAAGTGAATGAGGGATACTGGATTCATAGCCAGGTCATATTCTGGGTACAAAGTTTTTTTCTTTCCTACTCAATTAGAACATTGTGCTTTTTAGGGAAAAAGAGAGATAAATAGGGAAATGCTAAGAAAAGGAGAATGAGAGACAGAGAAGAATGTAGATATGCAATTCTTCATACACAGGGGCAAGCAAGTTATTTAGTCAATTTGATAATCCAATAAATAAGTGTCAACCTAGACATCACCACATTTCTGAGGAGCAGGAATTCTTAGACTATATAGATAAGTTAAAAATGGAACATTTTTATTCTTTTTGCAGCCTCTGGTCATCTAGGTCTTCTCAAATATATTATGTTTTACATATTATGTTACTTGATTTAATTTTACTATTTGTTTTAAAAAAAATCATGCCACAGAGAGAAAGATAGAAGATGATACATTTTTGGAAGACTGGCATCTTTGCAAAAATGTTGTCACAGTCCATTTTGCTTTGAGGTATCTTTGAGGAGTATGTCCCTCTGGCTTAAAAATTCTCTAAAGTTTCTTAGTATGGGACAGAATTTCTCCACATTTTGCACTTGCCCACGTCTTGCAGTATCATACCCTTGCTCTTCTCCATATCTGCCTTGTCTTCATTCTCTCTTTTTCCAAAACAACTACAACAACAACAATTTGTTCTCAGATCACTATGAATATTGTATTGGTCCCAGGGTCTGAGACTGTTTTCACATTTTTTTTTTAATCTTGGCCTTATAAATTTCTCCTTCAAAACCTAAGTCAAAGTTGTAACCTTTGTTAAACCTTCTTCTAAGAGAATGGATACATAGTACTATGGTATCTTGCATTCATTTTTCTGTCATAGCCCCTGCTTTATTTTTTGTTACTTGTCTAAGCTCCTCAGCTCAGGAGCTATACTGTAGTCTGTTCTATAGCCTCAACATCCCATACAGAATTGGAAAACACAGGTTGATGTCATGTGCTCTACAGAAAAAAAAAAAGGATTATATGAAACACAGCAGGAAATAAGGAAAAAATGGCAGCTGTGAGGCGTTTTCCCCCATTATTGAGATGGAAACAAGAAAGTTATACCTAACACTTAGAAAGTACTCCCTATATGTCAAGCACTGTTCTAAGTGTCCTGTATACACATATGAACACATTTAATTCGCATTCTAACCTCATAAGGAAAACGCTATTATCCCATTTTACAAATCAGAAAACACATACAGGAAGGTTCAGTAATTTACTTACGATCACTCAGTTGGTACATAGAAGCATGCTAATAAACCAGGTCGTTAAATTCAAACACCATACTCAACTACCTCTCATAGGCCCTAAGGGAAAGGTCTAGACGAAGTACTTCAGAAGTATGCATTCACTGTGCTCCACCTGCTACAGTATGAGCTTTAGTTCACTAGTTAACCAAGCATTAATGGGATGGGACTAAATCAGAGGATAAAGGAATATTTACACTCTCTTCGATCTATTACCAATTATTAATAAAGCTAAGGTCTTCCAGTTAGGATTTCTGGGACATTTTTAGATCTTCCCAGGACCTCAGTTTCTTCATTTCTGAAAGGAGAACAATCACAGAACTCATGGGATTGGTTTGTAGGTGAAAACAGACAACACTCATGAGATGCTAAGCACAGAATGTGCCACATAAACGTAAGGTTAAAAGTAAACAATCAAAACCACTGGCATCCCTATGCTGATCTCTGTCAGCACCACCACATTTGGTCAGAAATTTGCATGGTAACTATGGCAAGACCGAAAAGGGAGAGATACAGTAAAATGGGAAGAAATGGAAGGTGAGGCAGTGCACCCTTTGATCTTGCAGGCACCTTTAAAAAAAAAAAAGTAGTAACTTGAGTATCAAAGTTGTGTGAGACAGTCACATGAGTAACCTGTGGACTCTCCACATGGCCTCTCTATGAGACCGTCTTTCAGATGTCACATTAGCTCAGTACTTCACATCTTGTGATTCAGAATGTTGTGTGAGCACTTTATTCTGACCATCCATAATACATCTGAATCTGACCCTGATCTCAATTCCCTCTGCTCCTGCAGAGAGACAATTCAAGGACTGAGTTCTTGAATCACAATCTTAGATTCAATCTCTAAGCCTTTATTATTTTTTTAACTCTCACCTATTTTATTCAATGTTTTCCCCTATAAAAACTTAGCCAAGCAAGAGATTTAAATTATGCACAACCTAGAGACATGAAAATGAAAGCAAGCAAAAGATATTTCTCTCAAATGCTCATCTGCAATAGGCTGCATGTTGGAATCATACAGAACCTTTTGTGCCTTTTCTTTTCCCCGACCCTAAATGAAGGCTCCCAAGTAAGATTCTCTGAGAGGATTAGAGGAAAGAAGAAGTCTGAGGCCACTAAAATCAGGATATTGGTGGCCCTTTAACATACCCTAAAAAATATATTTAATCTGAACCCAATTTACCAAACCTTTCCCACAGCTTATGAAAAAACTTAAGCTGATAGTTTTACTATGTTGTTTTGAGTTGTGTTGTCTGAGATAAAAATACTAAGAGGCAGATTTAGAGAAAAGGTTTGTTTTTACATAGTCATACTTCCAATCCCTAAGTTTTTGGAAGAGTTATTCAAAATCCCTTGATACTTCACCACCCCACATTCTGTGTCTTCCCTCCCCATAGCAAACTGAAAATACAACTGAAAACAAATCAAATATTCATCAACCTAAAAAAGACCTCCTCACTTGTCCATAGGAAACAGCCACCAGAAGAAATACAATATTACAGTTTTTTTAGAAACAACCCAATCTACAGCACTGACTATGAAATTCACTTGTTTGTTATCTTTATCTTTCTAGAATCCTATCATTAATAACTAATGTTTCTAGTTGTTTTTTAAATTAAATACCAGCTGCCTCTTACTCAGATGATTTCATTTAAAACAAAAACTCACAAAATTAATTTTACCTATTGGCAATATATTGTGAATTTTCTTTTGCGGATAATTATGACTTCTAATTTTAGTGGGGTTTCTTGACAAATTCTGATTATGTTTCAAAATGTCTTCTTAAATGCGTTCCCAAATGCAAAATGTTAGATGTAAATAAGAGGCAAGTTTTAAATTTACTGCGCTAGCAATGATATAATGATCCTGATAGAGTAGGCAGTTAGCCAGATATGAGAGGGAACAGGACTTTTCTGATTGTTAAGACGGGCAGAAACGGGGGTGCCTGGATGGCTTAGCTGGCTAAACATCCAGCTTCAGCTCAGGTCAGGATCTCATAGTGGTTTGTGAGGTCAACCTCAAGTTGGGCTCTGTGCTGATGGCTGAGACCTGGAGCCTGCCTCAGATTCTGTGTCTTCTCTCTCTGCCCCTGCCCCACTCACACTCTCTCTCACAAAAAAATAAATAAACATTAAACATTTTTAAAAAGAAAATAAGAGCTGAAACAAGTTTCAAACAGTGGGGAAAACACCAGGTACACACACAAGCTCTTCCCTATAACCACTGCCCTAGAGTAACCTATACCTTCATTAAATATATTTACATTGTGATTCTGACACCCTTTGGGGAGTGACAGCCGCCATGACAGTTCTGATAAGGATCAGAGAGGGCCCAAAACTCCCCTCTCGACCTGAAGGAGGAGACCCTTAGATGACTGGGGGCAACCCAGAGTCAGAGACACCCGAGCTATGACCCATAGCTCTCAGCAGTATAAACAGGAAAGGCAACCCCGATCCCCAGTGCGCTTGCTGCCTCTGGGTCTGTCTGCCCTGCCATCCTGAGATGTACTTTTGCTTCAACTGCTATTAAATTCTTAGGTACTTGAGAGTTTGTCTCTGAATTCTTCCTTTGCTGACCTCAGGAACTGAGGCTGGTTTGGGGGGTGACTGACATCCCCAAATGTTCATAAAATTATCTATTTATTCATCAAACACAGCATTCATATCAGGACTTCCTAAAGCTATTTACCCTGTGGTCTTAACTGAATATCAGGTCAAATGCTTGAAAGACTTAGGACAGATGAAACAAGTCCAATTTTTTAATACTCACACAGATCAGATCATAGAATTAAAAAATCCTTTAAACAAGAAAAATTTACCCATATAATTTTTTTCATCAGTGCTACAATCTAGATAGAGCTGAGATCCTTTAAAATGTTGAAAATAATAAAACAAACTAAGTAAGTTTGGAAAAAAAAAAAGAAAAATATTGAAGAGATGGGTTAAGTGCCTTGGGTCAATGATAGAGTGTTTAATAAGAACTGAAAGAAGCCAAATTACCTAACAAATTTTTACTTCTCAGAACAAAAGTCCCCATTTATACTATAAGGGTAACACAAATGTAGGCCACCAAAGATTAAAACCAAAAAGAGGTAGGAATGTAGCTACAGAATACATACCAGAGAAAAGGCGGTCATCAGGTATAAAGCAAAACTGTCTTGGTAATTATTCAAACATCCCAGAGAATGGAAGAGGTTCCGAAAGACTAGTGATGAGGAAAAATGAACTTGTAAGTTTATCACCTACCACACAACAAAAATTTATAATGGATTATTATGCATAGCGTATACATTTTTTTAAAAAATACATAGTGATTATCAGAAGCCTATATCAGTTTATGAGAATCCTTGTCAACACAACTTTTTTTAATTGAATCATTTTGCTATGAGTTATTTTAATAAACAGTCATCTCAGTAAAGATTTGATGGAGTCTCAAATGAGATAGATCCTTCCCAATAAAAGGAAACCATGTTGAATTGAGGGTGCACAGTTGGATGGCTTTATAGGTTAAGCACAGATGACAATGTGAAGCATTGCTTCAGTGCCAAAGCACAGGGGGTTTTCTGGAGAGCTGGTGAACTCTACCCTGTTCAACCTCATAGATGTAAATGCAGAAGACCTAGAAGACACATTTATTAAATTCATTGATGACACAGGGCAGAGTGACTAATTGGCTCAGATCAGATTCAACGCTTAAAAAGATCTCAGTATGAAGTGAAATTTAGTTGATTTAAAAAATTCAAGGACCACTAAGTGCAAGGCATAGGGGTACGCATAGATAACACAATCCAAATAACAAAAAACTAATAACAGCGCTGACTTGAGGAAATTTTGTGTTACCATCTTTCTTAGCAGGCTCAAGCATACCTACCAAATGGTAAACTGGATATTTTCTTTGATTCAAAAGATCTGATGTAGGTTACCTATGGAAGGACCAAGTCTCTAGCTTAGGACTTAAGAAAAAAAGTTCTTCAGCTAAGAAGAACCACGAAATGCCATACCTACTTATATACCTTATAAATTTGCTACCTTCTGTGATTGTGTTTAAGAACTATCACCTAAAAATGATAATTCTTGTGTACCACGCCAGAAATGCTGACTGAGAATTTGCATGGGAGATTACAGGAAAGCTATTCAATGAATTTTTTTTTTTAAAAGCATGTCAAGCAATGTCTATCATTGTAAAGATTTTGGTAATATTGATCTGTGTGAAAACGCTCTTAACCTCAAGAAATTTACACAGGAGAGGAGACACAACATACCAAATGCTCATAAAGGTGTCATATGTAGTAAATGGCTATATGCATGAGAAAGTTACTCTTATTAGCCTCTAAGTTATAAGGGAGAAAATACAGAAAGGATTTTAAATGTTGAAAAGTAATTTTTCTCAGAGATATTAACGAAGGCAAGACTTCAATTGTTTTTTAAATCTGTCTTTTCTTTCACTCCCATATCTCTTTAAGAGGTAAATGAGAGTGGCTGATCTGTCTCTCTAGGTAGGAGAATCTGTCCTTTTCAGGTTCTTCTCTGTAGGTTTTCTTTTTTACCCAAAGCTGTAGTTGAAGGATGTACCCAATTGAATAGAAACCAGAACTGCAGTCCAGATGAGCTTGACCGCATCAGTCACATTTACTACAACTGTAAACTCTGTGGTGAGCGTAAGAAGACCTGGATAATGCTGCCAGGTGGTCAGGGAATCAGAAAGAAAGACGAGGTCGGATTCTCATCCCTGTGGGCAAGGTGACGCTCCCGCAGAATCTTAAGATGGAGACACACACAAAACTGGTAGGTTTGTAAGTTGGTATATGGCATGTCCTCATTCTCCTTAGCTGAAGAACTTTTTGTTGTAAGTCCTGAGCTGAAGACTTGGTCCCCCATAGGTATCCTACAACAGGTTTACCATTTGGTAGGTATGCTTGAGCTTGCTAAGAAAGATGGCAACACAAAAATGTCCTCAAGTCAGCACTGTTACTAGGTTTTTGTTATTTGGATTGTGATAACCACTTTATACCCAATCAGTATAATACAAAATCCCTACAATATGAAGTAGCACTGGGCGTATTATCGCCCTTTTTGTATTGGAAACATTGTTTTATTGATTGTTGTTACACTTAAGAACAAGAGTAAGGGATTTCAAAAACAGAATCGTGGAGGGTAAAACAAACAAACAAACAAAAAAAACAACGGAGTCACTATGAGGAATAATGGATTAGAAACTTTCAGCCTAAAATTAAAGAAAATTATGAATATATGATATAGTCATTGTTGTTAGGTATTTGAAGAGTCATATGAATAAATGGTCTAACAATTTCTGTTGCCACAGTATACCACAACTGAATTGTTCTAAATGACACATTTTATTTAGAATGATTAAGCACTATCCTATTTAGTATTCAATAAGACAATTTATGATCATTTAAAAGTGTTTTAGTTTGGGGGTGCCTGGGTGGCTCAGTGGGTTGAGTGCCCAGTTTTGGTTCAGGTCACGATCTCACGGTGTTTGGGTTCGAGCCCCGCATCAGGCTCTGTGCTAAGAGCTCAGAACCTGGAGCCTGCTTCTGATTTTGTGTGTGTGTCTCTCTCTACACTTCCCCCTGCTCATGCTATCTGTCTTTATCTTTCTCAAAAATAAATAAGCATTAAAAAATGTTTTTAAAAAGTGCTTTATTTTGGACTACTATACACACAGAGGAGTGGGACAGTTTTCTAAATTATTGCTTCTAATTAAATAAGAATGATAACAGCAAATGTTATTATAAAAGCAAATACATAAATTAATAAATGTTATCTTGGAAAACAAGCCTAGAGAATGAGAGAGCTTATGTTGCTTCACTTGCTCATTCACAGCTTCATGAAACATAGTAGGCAGATAATAAGTTTCCTTTAAAGATGGGAATAGGCTTGCTCCATGTGGAGCCAGTACGTTGGTGGAGTCTGTGAGCCCGTGCTTATATAAGCCCGTAATAAAGCCCTTTGCTTTTGCAAAAAATAAATAAATAAATAAATAAAGATGGGAATAAACTGAGGACTAAGTCTCTCTGAAAAGTGCTCAAGCTGCCTGACCCTGAAGGCACACACTTGAAGGCAGCAGTGCTGAGATGCCCTCGGTTTCTAAAGCAAATGAGCAAGGTCCAAAAATATCCTGCTCCTGAGACAGATTGTTTTTTTTTTTTTTAACCTGGTGTGATTTATGCAGAGAATCTGTAAAATATTCCAGTTCATCAGAAGTCTAATTTACATACATTTAAAGGACATTGTGGAAAATAATTAACCAAATATATCACAATTCAGACAGCGAATGTTGACTGGGGATTTTCAGATCCTTAAATGGAACGCGAGGAGGTTAAAGAAGCACACTGGATTGGTAGGGAAAAAGGAAAAAAAGAAGGAAGGACGAAGAGAGGGAAAGAGACTGAGAGAAACGGAAGTTGCTTCCTCTGCAATGCTTCACATCCTGAAGTCATGCAGAAGAAAGGGGTCTGTATTCCTTTTTCCCTACATTCTCTGAGTGAATAATTGTGCAGCTTATCAGCCATCATCCTGAAATATATTAGAATGATTACAATACTGTGTGCATCTAGTAACATATTTCATCAAGTTCTGGCTTAGAGACTTACAAGGAGAAGAACATTCGGCTTGTGAAAATCAAACTAAATTCCAATCACAATTGCATTCCCCATCACTGATGCACATGGGGAAAACGCAAATGAAAATTCACACACAAATTATAAACTTTTTATTAATTTGCATGAACACCTAACGTTTAGTGGGAATTTGCTAAAGGTATGAATATCCCAGATTACTATCCCTTTATATTAAAACTATTTAAATAATCTTTTTATAGTTCTTCACAATGACATGAATGCTGGCCCTGAATAACTAGAATGATTTTACTAAACATAATTTTACTTTACGGGTATAAGTGGAACATTATGTGATAACGTCTTGAGATTAAATCAGGAATTATCAATTTCTGTTTATAGTCATACTTTGAGCTATCAATAACTTATTTGGAAGAAAAACTTTCAAAGTCATGTCTTTATACTATTTTTTGAAATGCACAGAGAGTTATTAGTTTATACTGGCTGTGTGCTCACATAAATGACTTCAGTTGAAGAACACCGTGGGTAAGACGGGGCTGCCTGGAAGGAAACTGAATTCAAGACCTATACATTTGATCCTGGCTAGAATCTTCTCCCAATAGTGCCATTATAAAATAGTGAATAAAAGAATGAACCAAATTACCTACCATTCACCTTCTCAAATTTGTTTTTCTTTTTGTTCAGAGTAAAATGCAATTAATACAAGGCCTACTTTAACTGCATCTCCCCTACCAGATCCTAATTCTTCTCAATTGTAAATAACCCCCTGGAGTAACCCAGTCCTTCATTTGCCCAATACGCTCACACTTACTTATATGTTTAGAGAACCCCATTCCCAAAGACCTTTGAGCTCCCAAAGAGTTGTTTCCAGCCGATAGATATGCCTCCTACGCCAATGTCAATACTGACCTGAAGTACTGAAAGAGACAGCTATATTGAAAAGAAATAAGGAAATAAGACATGGGCTGTTGGAGTCTTGATAATAGATTACATAGAGTCTTAAAAAGGCATAGCAAATGATGCCTAATAACTCTATTTTGATATAGAACAAAGACATGCCTTTACTTGTGCATTTATATTTTTTTCTCTTCTTTTCACATGTTTACATTCATAGGTATATAAATACTATCTCAAATGCAAACATAACTAAGCATACTAAACTATATCTATAAGCTATTCAAAATACAAAATATCTATACTCTACTCAAAATATCTATATATATATTCAAAATATATATAAAATATTCAAAATATCCTGGGGAAATGTCATTTTATTGCTTTTTAATGAATTTTTTACATATAATTATACTTTAATATTTATAACATGCCTATCAAATATTTATTATTAAGTTCATGAGAAATAAACATATTTTTAAAATAAATGCACACAAGGAAAAATTTGAGGGAAAAGATGTCATATCAGATTAGAAAAATGAGGAATAAAGTTATGAAATCTGTGTTTGTTACTAAAAGATTGATTTGAAAAGCAGAGATATCATTAAAGGGAGCTTTCACAAAACCAACAACCCTTTGCAATAAAACAAAACTATCAATGCTCCCTCCATCAACTTGGAAGGCTCAGCTAAAAATACCAAAATTACTCTTCATCACCACTAGGTGGCTCACTCTCTATAGCTATGCCTGAGCAGACACACTGGCCCCAGGAGTTGTAGGCATTAAGATTCTCTCTAGAGTACAGGTAGGCAGAAAAATGATCACTTCGAAGCAAACCTAATGTCTTGAACAAAGGAACCCCTGAGCAATCCCCCATAAGTTCTCATCAGAATTGTCTTTACAGACACAGGATAATTAGAAGAGTTGGTCTTAGATCAGAGACATTTAGAAAGCCAGATGGAAACCTGTCTAATTATCATTCTGCAGCCATGTCCAGTTTCATATACCTTCAAATATATTCATAATGTGAAAAAGATACCCGGGCTGGGGGAGGGGTGAGACAGAGAAAAGAAACACCACCTTAAAAATTCAAACAACAAATCACATTATCTACTTTTGACTGTTGGGATTAGAATAGAAGAAAAATTAAGGATTAGGGAAATAAAAATAATCCAGCAAAGATGGGAAATCTAACATGGGGAGGAAGTTCACTTTCCTAGATTTGCAAGATAGCTCTTCGCAATCAGTTCCTCCACCAAACTGCATTTTAGCAGAGGGAATATAATAGGGCAGTAGCCACAGAAACTCATAATACCATCCAATGTATTGCTATAAAAAGCGTTACCATCTGGATCCTAATTCTCCTCAATATTGAAACTGTAGACATTTTCTTCTCTTCATTCTTATTTACAGCTATCACTCAGTGCAGCCCTGAAGGGTGCATACAATATGCCATTGTTAGAGCTAGTGTATAATCCAAGGCAATTTGGGGAAAATCCGCTTGTAAGTGTAACTGCATGGTTTTCTCAGTATTCAGCACCTGTTTGTAGTTCATGAAAGCTTATAAATTCTGTTTCTGTATTTTTCCTTGTCTTCCTTTTGCTTTAGTCGGAATCGGTCTGTAAAAGTTGTGATGCATGTGTAGAACTGCTTGTGGACCACCCCGTCAACCTCATCCCATTGATGGCTGAGAAGTGAAACGTGGGTGATCTAACAGTACTGAACACTAACCTGCTTCTTTGATTGAATCCATAGTATTCATTTTTTGCTTTTATTTTAAAAAGCAATCCCCCAAAACACCAGTTCACCAAGCTGCCAAGGCAAGGCTCTCAGATACAGAGGAGGAATAAAACTGTTTCAAAATGAAGAAGGCTGGAGACTAGAAGGCAGCATGGTGACAGAGGAGCCATCACCTCTGGCCTCGAATAAAATGAAATTGATTCCCTCTCAGCAAAGACAGCTCTGACTGGAGATCCATAATGTGCAAGCAACTGGCTAACTTTTCATCTGCCTCACAAAATCTAGATTAGGGAGGAGACGGAGTAAGGGGAAACAAGAGTAAGAAGTTAGCTCAACAAATGAATTAGATTACCTCTCACCTCTACAAAATGCCTGGTTAAGATTACATCTTGGCTGTTTTATGTTGCTTGCTGAATTGGTCATTACTGACAAAAGTAAAATAAAAAGAGAGAGTGTGTTCCCTCCCTCTCCAAGATTCCACCCACCCAACACAGAAAAAAAAAAAAAAGTTATGTGTCCTTGATCTCCCAAGCTATTTCTGATCTCCTAATCTTACTAAGAGCAATATCAAGTCCTTGGACTAAGTCATCAGCCACAGCACCATGGAGAAAGTAATCTGAGCAGGCTTATCCCAAGTTTGAAATATGAATCAAAGTGTGGAGTAACAAAAAGTAAAGTTGTGCTTTTTGGTATTATAAATTGGATTGTAAACTGTACAATCTTTTTGCCAAATAACTTTAATAGCAGCCAATGTTGAAACCCTAGATATTATAGGAGCCAAAAGCAATGACAGAAAACAAATGCTAAGTATTTGTCATGAGCTAAAAGTCTTTGGTGAGCACTACAGAGGGGTCTGTTGGCATTAAACATTCATAATATGTGAAGAAAGAAACTCTTCTTTCTTTCTTCTGCTGACCAAAGAGGCAGCAAATAGCCTCCCACACATGGTCTTCTTGCTTAAGGGGTCCCTAGAGTTATCAGTGGAGAAGACACCTGGGTGGCCGAACTTGAAAATGCTTGATCCCAGGGGATGCCTTGACTTTTGAGCATAAACCCAGATCTGCCTAAAGTTCGGTGCCATGTTCCCACATCAAAACTGAGGTCATGCACGTCAAGACAGACATATGGTCAAGATAAGACAGACATATGGTCAAGATACGCGGGAGCTTAGAGACACTTTCCAGAAGGACAATGAAAAGATACATTAAGTTTTACAAGTGTAGCCCAATATGAAGGGCTACCTGCTAAAAGCCACAAATGCCTACGTTGTCTGATTAATGTGCTGCTTACCACAAACTCCTAAAAGATCTCACTTTTGAAGTCAGTGGTAATTCAGTCATTAACCTGATTTACATAAAGGACACATGCCTTCTAAGTAATATTTCCTTATTATTTCATTCCAACCCAACTGGCTAAATTGTGGCTATTATTCTCTCATACAACTCCCTGTGAGATAACTTGCATGACATGATTTAAATGAATATTAAGAGATGGAAATGGTTAAAAAGTTGTGAAATTTTTCTCCAATAATTTTCCTTTATTTAGAAATGTGGATAGGAAAAAGCTTATGGTTAAGAAATGTTTGGGGTAATAACAAATGCAGATTAACATCACTAAGGCAAGCAGACTCAAATCAACCAACCATAATTTGATTGGAGTTTCCCAAAGATAAATCTGTTAGTAAGAATCCCCCGAAATGAAATCCTCAGAGTCCCTCCAGTCAATTCCTTACCGTGTTAATCAGTTTACCCACCTTGTTTCAACCCAAAACTTCTCCTCTTCAAATCCACATTCTCCATGTATAAGAGCCCAAAGAGGTGAAAAGACATTTGCTTCCTGGCTTTCTCTGACAAATACAGCAATTTGCATGAATATTAAACTTCTGTGATTCAGCAACTTTCCTCTTGTCTGTGTTATCACTGAATGTGAAAGGCTGAGGAAGGGTTTGGATCACTTAGCATTTATTTTAGGAGTCGGAGGTAGGTTTTCCTCCGCCAAAGGAGAGCATATTTAAAGGTCTTCAAATCACACATGCAGAATTACATAACAATTGTCACTAACTCCAAAGGTTGGAACCACACAGGCGCTAAATGTGGAGTTGCCTATGAATCACAAACTGGAGCTGAGTTTCCTATTTGCAGAATATTTATAAGGGCGAGGAGAGAGAAGCAGAGTTGCCATCTGCGTGGAAACTTTAATCGGAACAAATCCCTGCCGAACTACCAAGCCCTCGCCGGCGGGCTCGCGGGGGTGAGAAAGTCTCGGTCCGCTCAGGAACTGCGGCGACAGCTAAGGTCAGCAAGGGACTGCCGGCGCCTACCTGAAAGCGCACGGTGCGGCCGCGGAGCGGGCCGTCCTCGCGAGGCTGCTGCGGGCTGGCGGCCTTGGGAACAGGAGCCCTCTTGCTGCGGCGGCGGGGGCAGCTGCCGGCCGAGTCCCTGGAAACCGGGCTCCCGGGCTGCGCGGGCGAGCA
>NC_043710.1:62376658-62421536 GCF_006229205.1 Suricata suricatta
AGGCGGCCGCCGGCGGCTCAGCCCAGCGAGCCGGGCTGCGCTGGCCAACGCCGCCTCGCCAGAGGGGACAGCGCCGGTGTGCGCGTGAGCGCGAGCGTGCGTGTGTGCACTGAGTGCCGGCCCGGGCTCAGCCGCCGTGCTGTGCACACTCAACGCGCTCCTGCGGGGAGGAGGTGCCTCCACACCGACCCGCGTCCCCGCGGAGCAGTCCCTCCGCCGACCTTGCTGCTGCGGATTCTGCCGCACAGCTCGCTCATCAATAGATTTAACAATCAATCAGATAGAGGAGATGCGATCAGCCTTAGAGAGAAACAACTGCTTCCCGCATAAGCACGAGATAAAAAAAAAAAAAGATACCTCTACGCAACATTTTATAGTTAGAATTGATTATTTTCCCCTTTTAACCCCTGGATAGAGTACAAAGTCTAATTGATGAATCCCTAAGTTAAAACTTTTCAGGTTGTTTCCCTAGGCGGGATAGGCTCTTACCTAGAAGGCAATTCTAAACATTAATTCCACGGAGATCTGCAGCTGCAGACCTATTTGTAACAATCAAATTATGATGATTTAAACTCACGACTACTTTAAAATCAGGGATTCTGTGTTATAGCAGAAATGTTTGGGACTAGAGGCAAAATCTGAGTTCAAATACAATCTCAATTCCCTTTAAACATTAATCCAATGACAAATATGAGGAAAACCCAAGGCTATGAGTGAGTCATTTAAAGTGCACAAAACTATGTTCTGTAAAGTATAAAGGGTTAACCATAAGCTACAGATTTTTTTTTAATTGCCACAAAGAATGTGTAAGGCTCTTTGGGACACAAATGAGTCTTTTTAGGGTCTACACCCTAAATGATACTATAGTGTTTCATTGTTAACTGTGTGCTATTCCTTATGATTTTACAATCTAGAACTGATCCATCAGAAAAGCCCGAAAGAGAACCTGCCATTAAACAAAACTGCTTATCATATTCTTTCTCTATAAAAAGTCTAAAACATTAAGATTGAAATTATCTTCCCTCAAACGAAGGTCTGACTCTAACAATATTAGATCAAACTCAAATCGTGAAATGCAATACAGTGGAAAACAGAAATAAGAATCCGAGATACTTGGTGTCAGTCTGAGTTCTGCCGTAGAGTCCTTGGATTCCTGGGCATGTTTGTAATAATGATCATGTAGAGACAACTAGCACCAGGAGCAGCAGCACATAATGGAAACTAATAGTTACTGCGTGCTTACGACTTGCCAGGCACTTTCTAGGCATCTTGAATTCATTAAAATGTTTCATCCTCATAGCAATATCATGGAATAGACCATAGGATTATTCCCATTTTGCAGAATAGGACAGCAAGACACAGAACAGGAAAGTCAATGGCTAACAACATTTTCAGGACTCATTTGTAGTAAATTAGGCAATATGTTAAGCATTTAATATTGAAAACCTTTTTATTTCATAATAACTTTAAATATATATAATAGTTATAAAAATAATACAAAACAGCTGCATAACCCTTACTTAGATTCATTTATTATTAACATTTAGCTCATCTGCTTTATCATTTGATCTAACAACAAAAAGAAAGATTTGAGCCATTGGAGGATAATATATATGTATCATGTCCCTTTGCTAGTTTTTTCAATGTACATTTTACAAGAGTAATGCTATTTCTCTATATAATCAAGTCCTTTTATCAACTTCAGTAAATTTAACACTAACAAAAGCTTAATCTAATCTATGGTCCATTTTACAGTTTGTCTCTTGAACCATTAATGTGCTTTGCAGCATTTTTCCCTCTAGGAGAGCAGCTAATCTAGGGTCAGCAATTGCATTTATTTGTCATATCTTTTTGGCCTCCTTTAACCTGGACATCCCATAGCTGTTATTTTGTTTTCATGACATTTTTTGAAGAATGCCTTTCCTTTTTTCCCCCCTTAATAGGTCATTTCCAATTACATTTGTCTCATGTTTCCTAATGATTCGATTCAGGTTATGCCTTCTCGGTTGTAATATTGTATGACTGACGTGCTCTTCTCAGGGCAGCCTATCTGAAGGCATATGAAGTCCATCTACCCCTCACTGTTCTGTAATTTTAATCAGCCAATCACGTTTCTTTCCTATTTTTACACTCTCTTATTATCGTTTGCCCTCTTGTAACCATAAAGCCATCTGTGGAAAAACCCTTTAAGGTCATGCTCATATGTTTCATCCATCAAAATTTCCCCTTGTATTAACATCCATTGATGATATAATGGCTACAAAACAATTTTCTGACTCCAATACTCTCCATATCCATAACATACTAAGTATTCTACTGTTAGCAAGAGATCGCTTTCTCTGCCATCTCTCTCTTTCCCTTTCTCTCTGTTTTTCTCTATTTTATCAGAAAGGATTCATGGATTCCTACTTTTTCTAATTATCTGTAATACATTACAGTACTTATTTCTTTTAATGCTCCCAAATTGCTCAGTGGGAGTCCTTTGTACCTGGTTCTAATGTCATTACAACATGCAAAATCATTTTTTAGAAATTTTTAATTTAAAAATTTTAGCTTTCTAGAAAGATAAGATGTTTCAAGATCATCAGCAGCATACCTTCCTTCTAGCCTTGGAATCAGCAACTCTTTTATTGTGTTATTATTTTTCTATTCTTTATTTTTATGTTTGTGAGGAATGGTCTTAGAAATAACAACCTGTACACTAAGTGTGTTCATTTCCAGGTGAAAGACATATCATTTGCTTCTTGACTTTTACAGAAGGCAAAGCTAAAAAACATATGTACACATAAACATAGGCACATGTACATACATATATACATATTAGCACAAATACATGCATGAACATGAATGTGGCAATATTTAAAAGTAAACAAGCATGAGTTTACATCAATACTAATCCATTCTAATCCATCCCTAGAGCACTGTTTTGTGTCGTTCCCCATTCTATATTTGTATATCCCTTTTGCCTTAATGATTCCGAATAACCGGCAGATTTTCAATTTGCTCATTTATTAGCACCACATAAAAAACTTGCTGGACTTCTGCAGATGAAATATACATATTTTCCCAATCCATCTCATTAAGTATAACTAAAAACCCCAGGCATTCTATATAAAACACATATATGAAGATTCTGAAAGGTAAAGAGAAGAAAGAAGATTGGCTAGAAACCTTGGGGCCTGACAGTATGATAGTGAGATCACTAGGTTTTCTTCTGCCTCATATATAGAATATACACATTCTATATAGTATAGAATATAGAGTCTAGAAGCACACTCTACATTAATGAAACCATGATAAACAACAGATGTAGTACAGAGAAGTAGTGGAGAAAGGACAGTCTTTTCAAATGATAGAAAACAGTAGACATCTATAAGAAAAGAAAAAAATTGAATTACCTCATATCATAAACAATAACCAGGTGAATGCCTTTAGTGACTAAACATGACAAGTAAAATAAAGCTTTTAGAAGATAATAGGGCAGGGGCGCCTGGGTGGCTCAGTAGGTTAAGCCTCTGACTTCGGCTCAGGTCATGATCTCGTGGTTCATGAGATGGAGCCCCTCGTTGGCCTCTGTGCTGGCAGCTCAGAGCCTGGAGCCTGCTTCAGATTCTGTGTCTCTCTCTCTCTCTCTCTCTCTGCCCCTCCCCCACTCATGCTCTGTTTCTCTCTGTCTCAATAATAAATAAACATAAAAAAATTTTTTTAAAGACCATGGAAATGTGAAGGATTTATAAGACAGCAGAAAAGTAAAAGGAAAAAGAAAGAAAAACAGATTAATGTACAAACTGTACTTATCATAATTGTCAGTCTGCTACTTAGCAAAATGCAATAATATTTTTGTATATATATCTTCATTTAACTAAAGTAGCATCCTGCTAGGGACTGTATTTTTTAATGGTACACAGAGAGAGTAAATGGTAAAATGAATAACATTAAAACTTCCTCAAACACCCCAAAACACCCCAGTAGAAAGACAAGTCATTGAACAGATGTCTGATGCATGTTAATCACCAAGAGAATTCTGTGTTAAGAAAACATAAGCATTTGTAAAAAGTCAATTAGTAAAATGGGCAAACATTTTAGGAAGTTTCCTAATCTCTAATTACATGTAAGAATTACTCAACCTCACAATCATCAGAGAAATTCATATTAAAACCACAACAAAGGTTCAAGACAGCAGATCAGCAAACATTAAAGTCTCACAATCTTGGGGTGCTCAGGTGGCTCAGTCAGTTAAATGTCCAACTCTTGATTTTGGCTCAGGTCATGATCTCATCGTTGAGATTGAGCCCCATGTCAGGCTCTGTATTGACAGGGTGGTGCCTGCTGGGGATTCTCTCTCTCTCTCTCTCTCTCTCTCTCTCTCTCTCTCTTATTCTCTCTGTCCCTTCCCTCTCAAAGTAAAAAAATAGACTAAAAAAAAATAAATCTCAAAATCCTGTGGCACCTGGGCAGCTCAGTCAGTTGAGCATCCAACCCCTGATTTTGGCTCAAGTCATGATCTCTTGGCTCATGAGTTAAAGCCCCACATCAGGCTCTGTGCTGACAACAAAGTCTGCTTGGGATTCTCTCTTTCTCTCTCTCTTTCTCAAAATAAGTAAACATTTTTAAAAGAAGTCTCACAATCCTAAATGTCAGTGAAGTGTATGAATAGCAGTGCTGGGCCAACAAGGCTAGTTAACTCCCTTTAGGAAGTGTTTAGGCAGCATCTGCTAAAGCTAGGCAGATAACATGAGCAACATTTCCATTCTTGTTCCCAAGAACCAACAGAAATGCCCAGGTGGGTCCCAAATGAGGAGGTGGGGCATTACAGCACAGTAATTGATGCTGGCTGCATAGTAAAAACACCCAATGCTTACCACCAGCTGGTTGGATAAATAATGGTGGTGCATTTATGCTGCTGAAGGGTACCCTGCCTCAGCACCCCCCCCCCAACACTTGTAAGCACAGACTCCCCTACAAACTTAGTGACGCTGGGGTAGTTCTTGTCCACAAAGCCACCTTCTCTTGAATCCCAGACATCATGGGCGTGCCAGAGGACTCCCTGAAGGGAGGAGCTCTGTGAAGTCAGGGAATAACACAGGGTCTGGCAAGAAGTCCAAGGCATAGATGTCCTAGGGACAGACTGAAGCTGGGCATTCTCCTCAGGCCTGGCACTGACTGCGGAGGAAGATTCCCACAGAGCTGGACACAGAGGGGACTCTAGAAACAGGTCCTCGCTTGCCCCTCCCTGCTAAAACAGTTGTTTGGAGACAGTCTCCTGGGCATAGGACTAATGCACCACTAACTTTCCAGCCTGCCTCACGGACCCAGCAATTTCTGGAGTTACTGCTGTGGCAACTGCCTGGAGGACTTGGCTCAGTAGTTCTTGAACTACCTCGTACTTTGTGCTCTCCTAAGACTCAAGTCGGCGGCCAGGGTCTACTGATACTTGCTGAATGGGTACTTGCTCTCCTTGAAGTTTTCTCGGGCTCCTGCTGCTATTTCTTGTTTGTGGACCTTGCTCTACTCCATACCTCTTAGGGGCAGGGGTTGGACATAAAGATCCTGGAGGGCCCAAGAAATACTTTGGTTTTTATATCCTCAGTACTGCTCTGTTCCCTGTTCATACATAAATTATTTGGAAAAAAATGCAAAAACAATTCAAAGGAGGTAGGAGTCCTTTCAAAAAATGGTGTACATTTGTACATAGAAAAACTGGACAGAGAGAGTCGTAAAAAAAATAAATAAAAGCTTCAAACTATATCTCAAAGCTTATATAAAAATTAACTGAAGCTGAGCATCTGACTCCTGCTTTCAGCTCAAGTCATGATCCCAGGGTCATGGGATAGAGCCCACACTGGGGTCCATGCTGAGTGTATAGCCTGCTTAAAGATTCTCTTTCTCCCTCTCCCTCCCCCCACTCCCCCACTGCCCCTCTTCCCTGCCTCTATCTTTCTAAAATTAAAAATAAATTGAAAATGGAACATAGACTTAAATATGGAATATAAAATTATAAAATGTTTAGGGGGAAAAATGAGAAAATATTCATGTTCCAGGGCTAGGCAAAAACTTCTTAGACTTGACACCAGAAGCATGACTAATGAAAGAAAACTGATAAATAATATTTCATCAGCATTTAATTAAAACTTTTGGGGGCGCCTGGGTGGCTCGGTCAGTTGGGCCTCCGGCTTCGGCTCAGGTCATATCTCACGTTCGTGGGTTCGAGCCCCGCGTCGGGCTCTGTGCTGACAGCTAGCTCAGAGCCTGGACCCTGCTTCCAGTTCTGTGTCTCCTTCTCTCTCTGCCCCTCCCCTTCTCATGCTCTGTCTCTCTCTGTATTAAAAATAAATAAAATATTAAAAAAATATTAAAAAAAACTTTTGCTATATGAAAGATGCTATTGAGAGGTAAATTATGCAATGGGAAAAAATATTTGCAAAGGAGAAATTCAGCAATGTCCTAGCATCTAGAATATACATACAAAATACTCTCAGAACTCTATAATAAATAAATAATACAATGCAAAAATGAGAAAAGGACATTAACAGGTATTTCTTCAGAGATGATATACAGATGACAAAAAAGCACATGAAATGATCTTCAACATCATTATCCATTAGAAAAATGCAAATTAATACCAGAATTAAATATCACTAATCATTTATCAGAAGAGATAAAGTAAAAGAAAATTGTAACACCACCAAATCTGGTGAGAATTCACAGAAACTGGGTCACTCACACATTACTATTGGGAATATGAAATTTTGCAACCAGTAAAAAATAGTTTGGCATTTTTTAAATGACATATGCAGCTATGATATGACATAGTAACTGAACTCTTAGATATGTATCCAAGAGAAAGACTTATGTACAGAATAAATCCTGCACAAGTGTTTATATTAGTGCTTCATTTGTAAAAGTTGGAAACAACTCATGTGCTTTAACAGAATAGTTAACAAACTCTCTCACAGTATATTACTTAGCAATAACAATGAGTGAACGATTTATACACGCTACATTTTGAATACCCAGAGAATCATAACCCATTTGAAACATATACTTGAGTATGGTGTGCAGAATGAATCTAACTGCATATTTTTCCAACAATTGTTGTGCCAACAATTATTAAAATTCTATTCTTTCCCTAGTGATTGAGATATCTCATTTGTCACCTTTCTAAATGTGGTTGTATCTATTTCTGGATTTGTTATTTTATTCCTCAGTCTATCTGTCTAATCAAGAACTGGTACTGTTTGAATTACAAATGTATTGTAACATGTCTTAACAACTTACATTTTCCTTTTTTACCCAAAAATGGTTTAGTAGAAGGATTTTCATTTCTAGGTGGTTCATTTTTCAACATGTTTACAGCCATAACGCCTTATAACTCACTTAAAGTAAATTACACTTAAAATATAAAATTTGAAAAATTTGACATCACCAATGGAGATCGTCTCCACAATCATGAACATAAGTATGTCACTCATCCCTCCCAGCAAAGTTTACTGTGCCCCTTTGTACCCTGTGCATCCTGAGCTCCCTAATCCATAGATCCTTCTGCACTAGGCAAACATCAATGTGCTTTTTTTCACTAGACAGATAAGTTTGCATTTCCCAGGATTTTATAATAATGAATTCTTACAGTATGTACTTTTTTTTCTGACTTCTTTCACTGACTTAAATGATTTATCATTTATTTGTATTGCTGAGTACCATTTTAGTGTATAAATGCAGCATAAATTATTTTTCTATTTACTTATTGATGGACATTTTGGGTTGTTTCAGTCCTCTTTCATCCATCCTATTTAACATCATCCCGGAGAGTAAAGGAAACAGGGAAAGTAATTAAAAGCACACAGATGAGAAAGGATGTGTTAAAACAATCCCTGATCTCAAACATGATTGTTTATGTAGAAAAGCCTAAGAAATTAGCACAGTCTTAAAATTAAGTAAACATACAAAGATCAGAACAAATGTTTACTTCTAAAAGATCAACTGAGTTTCTATATACCAGAAACTACAGCAAGAAAATATTTTTTAAGTTTAATTTATTTTGTGGGAGAGAACGAGTGGGGGAGGGGCAGAGAGAGACAGACAGAGAGGGAGAGAACCCCAAACATGTTCTGTGTTGTCAGCACAGAGCCTGATGCAGGGCTTAAACTGACAAACCAGGAGATCATGACCTGAACCAAATTCAAGAGTCAGATGCTTAACCTACTGAGCCACTCAGGCACCCTGGAAAATACTTTATAGGTCCATTTAAGATAGCTTCAAAATACATAGTACAGTGAAATAAATTTAATAAAGTATTGGCAAAATTATGACACTGAAAGAAATATTGCATAGTTAAATTAGACCTAAGTAAAAGGAGATATATAAGGTGTTCACAGATTGGAAAGCTAAATATTGTTAATATAAAAATTCTCCCCTAACTAATCTATAGATTTGATGTAATCCATATAATTATTACTGGATTTTTAACAGGGATTGATAAGTTGACTCTAAAATGAGTAAGGGAATGCAAATAACTTAGGATAGACAAATAGGTAGGAAAAAATGGATGAAATTGTAGGACATACTCTACTTGATTTTGGCCCTTCCTATTAAGTTGCATTAATCAAATAGTTTTGTATTTGCATAACAATTATAAAATAGTTAAAAGTGGAACCAAATAGAGAATCCATAAATAGACACACATTTATAATTTCCACAAAGGCATAACCTTTTCAAATTGAAAGTAAAATATTTTCAGTAATTGATGCTAAAACCACAGGTTATCATTAAAAACAACTTAATGATTTTCTCATGTATATATACAAATTAATTCAAGATTAATCAATTAGATACATAAATGGAAATGCCAGAATTTTTAAATTTTAGTATAAAACATAGAAAAAGTAATCCTAGGAGGACCACAGAAATGCAATAACAAACAGAAAGCAGATGGTATTTTGATAGCTTTAAACACAGATATTTTTCTTAAAAAAGTTTTTTTTACATTTATTTATTTTTGAGACACAGAGAGAGACAGAGTGTGAACAGGGGAGGGGCAGAGAGACAAAAAGACCCAGAATCTGAAGCAGGCTCCAGGCTCTGAGCTAGTGGTCAGCACAGAGTTGGTGCGGGGCTTGAATCCACAAACTGTGAGATCATGACCTGTGCCGAAGTCAGATGCTCAACCAACTGAGCCACCCAGGTGCCCCACAGATATTTTCCTTAAGACAGATTCTTAAAAGTGAAATATAGTTCTGAACATGATGCATATTTTAAATAAATCTGATATTTCAGTATCTTGGAAACTCTACCCATTAATACACAGGGGTTTGGTACTTGGAAATTTCCCTTGCCCCAAGACCACGGCATGAAGGATTTGGAAAAGCACAATTAATGAAGCCATCCTTGGTCAGAAAGATGACAGGCATGACAACACAGAATGGCAGAAGTGACTACAAATACCAAAGTATAATAAAAATACACTGAAATTTTTAGATCAAGTAATAAAGTGGCACAGGATGTAAAGGAAGCATTTGTGAAATAAGAAAGCATAGAGCTCTACTAGTGAAATTAAAGACAAGTTAAATAGTAGGTGCCTGGGAGGAGAAATACTACAACAAATAATAGCAAAAGGAGAGAGGGAGAGGGAGGGGGAGGGGGAGGGGGAGAGGGAGGGGGAGAGGGAGAGGGAGGAAGGAAGGAAGGAAGGAAGGAAGGAAGAGACAGAGGGACAGAGGGAGGAAGGAAGAAGCGGAAAATGGGAATTGGCTGCTGGCATAAAAGATGAAAAGAATATAAACCCAGTAAGTATAGGGCACAGAGATGCTCTTTATTTTATTCACTGGTGTACCTACAGTAGTAACAAGCTAGTGTCTAGTACAAGTGGATCTTCAACAAACATTTACTGAATGAAAAAGAAAATGAAGGAATCAAAAGAAAATAGACCTTGAACAACTACTATCTTGAAACTCTACCATGCATTCTTTCTAATTACGAAGCAATCAGTAAGTGGCTAAAAACAAAGTTTTTGTTTCAAACATGATATTATCATCTGTGTGAATTTAGCTTCTGTTTGTCATCTGGAAAAATGAAGTAAATACAAAATGTATATAGCCCAGTGGCTATGTAGAGTAAGTGCTAAATAAATTTGGCAGCTATTAATATTATTAAAATATCCCGCTTCACTAAATTAGCCATTTTGTACTTATTAAATGTCTACTATGTGGCAAATATTGACACAAGAAATGAAATAGTAAGGCTGTCTTTATAGATTTGACACTAGTTTGATGAAACTAGACTCAAAGCTGTGGATGTTTCTCTTTACGACTTCTGTATCATGATTGTATTCTTAAGATTATTCAGCATCCATTACATTTTAGCTACCTGGTAAATATTTGTTCTTAAAATATGTTATTTATTCATATGTTTATCTCCGAAGGCATGAACACCTCAAGGTCAACAGGTGTGTCTGATTCAGCATCATTATTCTCAATGCCCAGCACAATGCCTGATACATCAGAGGTCAATGTTTGTCCATGGAGCAGGAAATTCACAAACATATATAAGTATGAGTTGGATACATGACTTATAGATGAATTAAATAAATAGCAAAGAATGAAGTTCCCACAGGTGTCTAAGCCAAGGAGAGGTCAGATGTATAAGGAGATACAATAATAAAAGAGTTAAATGTGTGACTTCTCAAGCTAGACCAGCTGTGTTTGAACCACAGCTCTACCAGCAATAAGCTCTGTGACCAAGACAAGACCATACTTAGACAACAATCTGTCTCTTCTTCGTCTCACTTATAAAATGGAAACAACTGTATCTATCTCTCGGAGTTGCCATGAAGACTAAATTAATATAAAGCATGTATAAGAATGTCTCACACACAGTATATTTATTATTATTATCACCATTATCTTAAAAATAGTACGTTTTCTGCACACAGAACTTATTATTGCTACAGTATACAGTATCCTAAGTCAAGCATTAGACTGCTGTTTAATTTTCCCAATGTACTGAATGTCTTTAAATAAAAGATATGATCAAAGACATAGTATTCGAAGGAAAGTGCAATCAAATAAAGTAGTCAGAGGAGGAGAAAAAGACAAAAGTCAACAATAAAATCAAATAAAAAGTAAATTTCAAAGTGAAACATGGAAAGTAAAGTCCAGAGAGAATAATTCCATGACTTCAAGCATCATGTATATTTCTCAGGGTTGTATTTTCATAATACACCTTCCAAGAAGCTGTTAAATAATTAATTCCCTGGGAAATAAAAACAGGGCTTCAGTAAAGGTGTGGGGACTCAGAAAGGTGTCAGGAACAAAAAGAAGGAGAAAATAAAAGTGTTAGTCCACTGTTTACTAAGGATGACTTACTTAGAAAAAAAATATTTGACTTCATAATTCTAAAACTCCAATTTTTATTACCACATTTGGCCCTTGGATATATGCCCTATTCTCACTTTATCTTGCATCTGGACTTTGTATCACTTACCAATCTCTAGCTTTGCTTGATTCACTGGAACCTACCATCTCCCTTATTGGTACCAGAAAATTCTCTATTTAAACATTCAAGTACAATAGGGTCACTTCGCTTCCACCAGCTGGAGCAACTCTGGCCTTTCAGGAAGGGTAAGAGAAATTCAGAATGCTACTAAATAACAAGTTCAGGTTCCAAATTTTGCTCTTCCAACACCATATCAGTGTTGTTGCTTTTCTAAAATAACAAAATGCACTACACACACACACACACACACACACACACACACACACACATCATATATGAATCAGTATATATATGTGTGTGTATATATATATATATATATATACACATAAACGGATGCATGTAGAAAACACTGCAAAAAACCATAAACATAAGTCTCCAAGTCATAGAAAATCACTATAATTTAAAAATATTTTTCTGCCATTCTCTTTCTCTCGTACACACATACACACACGTACAATTTCTTCCCACAAAATCTGAATTTTTACCCAGGTAACTTTGTAGCCAGTATTCTCACATAACTTTTTATGAAAGTATTTCCATGGGATTAAATACTAATGCACAGCATCTTTATGACTAGTGTTATATACTCCATTATATGGATGTGCCATAGTTTATAATTTAAATAATCTACTTTTACATAAAAGGGTTATTACCAACTTATTCCTCAGTATAAATAACTTCAGTGAAAATCTTTACACAAAAATCATTATCCTCAGCCTATTACTTCTTTAAGATGTACTTCTGTAACTGGAATTACTAGGTTACAAGTAGAAAAAATATATAAAAGAAGTCCTTCCTAAAGTAGGATATTTAAGAACAAGTGAATGAAAAGTGTACCACAAAATCAATGTTCAGGAAATACAAATGAAAACCAAAATGAAATATGAATACATCACTTTTAGAATGGTTATAGTTAGGGGCGCCTGGGTGGCTCAGTCGGTTAAGCCTCCGGCTTCAGCTCAGGTCAGATCTCACGTTCGTGGGTTCAAGCCCCGCGTCAGGCTCTGTGCTGACAGCTAGCTCAGAGCCTGGAGCCTGCTTCAGATTCTGTGTCTCCCTCTCTCTCTGACCCTCCCCCTCTCATACTCTGTCTCTCTCTGTATCAAAAATAAATAAAAAACATTAAAAAAAAAGAATGGTTATAGTTAAAAAGACACACATTATCAAGTGTGGGCAAAGACATGAAGCAAATGGAACTATCATCCTTTGCATGTTCACTGATACAACTATCTGAAATCTGTTTCAGAGTACCCATTCATGTTTAACATATTCCTACCCTATGGTCCTACATTTCTAATATTTAGGAATGTACTTAAGGGAAATGATTTAAGTTCACCATCTACCCATACCCACCCCCCACCTCCACCCAACCACTCACACACACACACACACACACACACACACACACACACACACACAATGTTCAGAGAAGATTTATTCATAAAATCCCCCAAAAGGGATTAACCTAAATGTCCATATAAAGTAGAATGGCTAAATAAAGTATAATACAGTACACAACGGAATATTATGTGTTAACAAAAAGAGGCACTAGTATATTTAATAGAATGGATGAACCTCACAAGTACAATGTTAAATGAAAGAAGCCAGATACAAAGGTATATGTATTCTACGAATTATCTATATTTATAGTTGTATATTCTATATAAAAATTATTATAAATATATAGTACACATATTTAAGCAAAACAAATTCATTGTCAAAGAAGTCAGAACACTGCTTACCCTTGTGCAGAGATGAGTATATTCATTAAGAAGAGTCACCTGAGTGTTGTAAATATTCTAAATCTTGTCCTAGGCTGTGGTTAATTGGTAGTAGACATATACATAAATCCGTGTCTTTACACCTAAGACTTATGCACTGTACTGTCTGTATGTTATTCACCAGTACAAAGGTTATTTAAACAAGGTGAGTCTTGAAATTTGCTGAGGTTATAAAATCATTCTAAATTCACACTGCTGATAGTTAGAACTTGGCTGCCAAACCAGATTGGCCGGTCTCCAATCCTCATGTTTTATAATATTCATTCTTCCTCTCATACAGACTCATCAGGGCCACTGATTTTCTGTGTGTCTGTCTCTCTCCCTCTTTCTCTTTTCAAAACCTAAAGTAACTTACTTATCTGAGACCTCAGATGGACAGGAGAACTATTCAAATGATAGTGAGTATGATTAAGTTCTTACTAGTTTCTATTTTAATAGTTTTTAACAGTTTTCCCTAAAGGGACTACATGCATAGCCTTTCACCTGGGAATACATAATGACACTAATCACATTGAAAGTACAAACATGGTTTAAAAGAAAAAAAGTATAAACAGGGATAATTTTGTCCTTACTGTTTAATTTGGCATCAACTTAAAACATCAACTGAAATGTGTGACAACCTTTTATCCATTGACCAGTAGAGGCACATAAGCTTCTGCTGCCAAACTTCAAACACGATATACATCTTGATATATAAAGTATGTATCTTGTTTCCGAAAGGAATTACACTTAGTAATGACTGACAAATATGTATGAATGGATATGTTCATAAGACATACACAAGAGCAAAAAGTTAGGGTTCAGTAGCAGTGAGCATCAACATGTGGGAACCATAAGGATCAATATAATTTCAGTGACCGACCTTCATATTTGTTTTTGAGATTCCTCGTAGCCAAAGCAAAATCAGTGAACCAGAGGGTAAACATCTCCATTAGTCAAAGAAATAACACCTTTTATATGACTGAATCCCAAGAGAATTTTTAGATCTATGACTTTATAGGGAGAACCTACCTGACAGACTATCTGCAATATTATGGTTATTGCTCTTAAAGAGTACATTTATATTGTTCATTCTGGTAGTGACTTTCAAAAAAATCCAAGGGCATAACTTTAAAATGCAACTCAGTGGAGGTAAACTATTTTAGTGTAAAACACTTAAACAAGAGTAAAACATTTGGATAAATCATAATGATCAAAAATTTTAATTCCTAGAAGAGTCACTGGACACTGGACACAAGAAAAACAGAAGAGTTTCTTTCTTCATAATTTGCTAAAGATTTTTCTTTCAAATATATTAAGTTACATAAAATATATTCTTTTTTGACTTTATTTTATTTTTGAGGAAGAGAGTGTGAATGCTTGCTCCCAAGCAGGGGAGGGGCAGAGAGAGAGGGAGACAGAGAATGTGAAGTAGCCTCCTTGTTGTCAGCACAGAACCTGATGCAGGGCTCAAACTGACAAACCGTGAGATCATGACCTGGGTTGAAGTCAGATGCTTAACCAACTGAGCCACCCACGTGCCCCTATTTATAATAAATAAATAAATTTATAATAAAGTATTTTCTTATTTGCCTTACTATATTCCAGTACCTGAATTTCATATTAAAATATATAAGGTAAATTATAAGATAAAGACTCATATTACTGAGAAAAATTTGCTTATTTTATGTTGAAATCACAGTTAATTTATGTGGTCAACTAATCTTCAACAAAGCAGGAAAGAATATCCAATGGAAAAGATGATTTAAGATAATCCCTTAAACAAATGGTGTTGGCAAAACTGGACAGCAACAGGCAGAAAAATGAAACAGGACCACTTTCTTATACTATTCACAAAAATAGTTTTAAAATGGATGAAAGACCTACATGTGAGACAGGAAACAATCAAAATCCTAGAGGAGAATATAGGAAGCAACCTCTTTGACCTTGGTGGTAGCAACTTCTTGCTAGATTTGTCCCCAAGGCAAGAGAAACAAAAGAAAACATGGACTATTCATTAAGATTAAAATCTTCTGCACAGAAAAGGAAACAATCAACAAAACTAAAAGGCAACCTTCAAAATGGGATAAGATATTTGCAAATGACATATTAGATAAAGGGTTAGTATCCAAAATCTATAAAGAACTTACCAAACTCAACACCCAAAAAAAACAACCCAGTTAAGAAATGGAAGAGGACACAGGGGGTGCTGGGTGGCTCAGTCAGTTGAGTGTTTGACTTCAGCTCAGGTCATGATCTTACAGTTTGTGGGTTCCAGTCCTGCATTGGGCTCTGTGCTGACAGCACAGAGCTGGAGCCTACTTCTGATTCTGTGTCTCCCTCTCTCTCTGACCCTCCCCTGCTCATGATCTGTCTCTGTCTTTCAAAAATAAATAAATGTTAAAAAAAAAAAAAAAAGAAATAGAAAGAGGACATGAAAGACACTTTTCCAAAGAAGACATCCAGATAGCAAAGAGACATGAAAAGATACTCAATATCTCTCATCATCAGGAAAATAAAAATCAAAACCACAATGAGATACCATCTCACACCTGTCAGAATGGCTAAAATTGACAACACAAGAAGCAACAGACATTGGCAAGGACACAGAGCAATGGCAACCCTCTTACACTGTTGATGGGAATACAAATCAGTGGAGCCACCCTGGAGAACAGTATGAAGGTTCCTCAAAAAGGTAAAAATAGAACTATCTTATGACCCAGAAAGCGCACTATTAGGTATTTATTCAAAGGATATAGGAGTGTTGTTTCAAAGGAGTATGTGCACCCCACTGTTTATAGCACCATTATTAACAATAGCCAAAATATGGAGACAGCCCAAATGTGATGAACGAATAAACAACATAGGTATATAGATAGATGGACAGATAACGGAATATTACTCAGCCATCAAAAAGAACGAAATCTTGGCATTTGCAATAATATAGATGGAGCTGGAATGTATTACACTTAGCCAAATAAGTCAATCAGAGAAAAACACACATCACGTAATTTTACTCATATATGAAATGTAAGAAACAAACCAGATGAACCAATGACAAGGGGTGGGCAAAGAAAAGAGAGCAAAACAAAACAAAAAAGACTCTTAATGATAGAGAACAAACTACGAGTTGATGAGTGAAGGTGGGTGAGAGATGGACTAGACGGGTGACAGGGTACTAAGTAGGGCTACTTTCTGTGATAAGAACTGGATATTGTATGTAAGTGATGAATTCTCCTCTGAAACCAATATTTCACAATATTAATTATTTAAAAAAAATAAATTAATTAATTTATGGAATGGCATTCTTCTGCCATATACATATTTATGGAATGAATTTCCTCCCATGTGACACAGCAACTACGTTCAAAACTAATATTGGTACAATTTTAATGGTCTATTAAGGATCATATGTTACAGAAAATGAGAGTCCAACACTGCCTGGGATCAGAAAACATCAGGTCCGTCCCTGGATTAGACAACTGAAAGCCTCTGTCTAATATAAGTGCCAGCACAATTAGCGCTCAGGCAGTTCAACTTTGTCTGTCACAATTCTATCACATCACTCCTCCTCTGCTGATAATTTCATCCAGTTTCACAGGTTATCTGATCATTTTTTCCTTCTATTTTTGCTCTTGCATTTGTCTTTTCTTGTCCTTTTCAAATGATCTTAGTTTCCTAAGCATAGACTCAATACTATCTAACCATGTTTGGCTTATAGTCAGATTTTAATTCATACTTGCTTGTCCTAGCTAATATATTTCCAATCTATAGTTACTCATATCTTAAATAATAGTAATAATAATTAATACACAATAGATAAACCAGGTGCCTACTGTGTGTCAGGAAGGAAATTAAACACATCATGCATATTATCTCCTGTAAACCTCATACTTTAAAGATACAAATTAACAAGTAATAAAACTAAAATGTAATGACTTTAATAAAAAGGACTATGGCCTTAATAATAAATAGTAAAGCAGAGATTTGAAACCAGATACAATGTCACAACTTATTAGTGTTCCCCTAAAATATGGTTACTTCTTGTCTGCATATGGAAGCCTTGTATAACCATGAAAAAGTCTCTTAAATTCCCTGCACTTTGAGTTGATTTGTATATAGAGAGGGTAAAACATATTATTTATGCATCCTAAGTTTATGAAGCTTAGTTCTGGCCTGGTTAAAGCCAAATATTCACACAACTAAAAGCACCTATTTTTGAAATTTTGTGGGTGGAAGAAGATATTGTCAAAGGCAAATCTGAGTCCTTTATTAAAAACTACTCTTACCCACAGGGTGATATCACCCACCCCTCAACTATACCATTGGGCTATTTCATACACATCCAAGTCTTGCTTGTAACCATGGACCTAAGATGTAGCAGAAGCTGGATAAGTCTATACTTTTTCACCTGGCACACAGACACATTTCTACCAACTTAGGTAAATGAGTTATTTTCTATATTTTAATTTTAAGAAATCTAATTCCTGTATAATTATAACTCCTGCATAAATTATATAAGACTATACAACATTTTTCTTTCTTAAAAATGAGCATAAATCAAAGTTAAATTAATCAAGCATCATTATATCTTCAGTTTGTGGTTAATAAATTTCAATTTTTCAATCAAGTCACTGTCTTAGAAAATAAATATGAATCATACTTATTCACCTTATCATTCAACTGATAAAGACATCATCTACAAAAAAGTAAGGTCAAAACCAGCTACTTTGATTTGCTTGAATTCCTGCATAACTTTTCTGTTAAATCAGTTCTTCATATGGAATTCAAAGAGACTTTTCAAATCTTAACATGCTTACTTAAAAATTTTCAAAGAACTCACCACTGTAATTACAGTAGGTCTAAACACTTTAATATGTCATGTAAAAGCAGGTGAGGGGCACCTGGGTAGCTCGGTAAGTTAAGCGTCCGACTTCAGCTCAGGTCATGAGCTCCCAGTTCATGGGTTCAAGCCTCATCTGAGGCTCTCTTCTGTCAGCACAGAGTCAGCTTTGGGTGTTCTGTCTCCCTCCCTCTCTCTCTATCCCTCCCCTGCTCATGCTTTCTCTCCCTCTCTTAAAAATGAACAAACACTAAAATATAAAAATAAAAATAAACAAAAATAAAATAAAATAAATAAGAGCAGCTGGGATCTGTCCCCAGTTATCCCAGCATCTTCACCAGTCACCAATTCTCTCCATCATATTCTCCACCGCATTCATGTTGAACTGCATGTAAAACAGTATCTTAGTAGACATACAGAGGCCTAAGAAAATTACATTAAGGAAGGTAAGTACCTTGGTCAAACTTGCTGTCTTCCCATTAGATAATCTCATCTAAGAGAATAAATACTTCTTTTTTATTTAAAAAAAATTTAATGTTTTTAATTTATTTTTGAGAGACAGAGAGAGACAGCACGAGCAGGGGAGGGTCAGAGAGAAAGGAAGATACAGAATCTGAAGCAGGCTCCAGGCTCTGAGCTAGCTGTCAGTATAGAGCCTGACTCAGGGCTTGAACCCACGAACCCTGAGATCATGACCTGAGCCGAAGCCAGAGGCTTAACTGACTGAGTCACCCATGTGCCCCAAGAATAAATACTTTTGATGGCCAATCTGTGTAGACTCTTCCTGGATGATTGAGGCAAGTATCTCTATAAAGGTTTAATAAAACATATTTTCTTGGTATCAATAAACAAACACAGAGATTGGAAATGATAAAGAATGTGTACCTTGTGTGTGTAGTAGTATCTACATAATTTAGAATGTCTGATATCATGCATGAGATAATAGCCAAGCAATAGTCTATTTAAAACATAAAGGAAAAAAGAAAAAGAAAAAAAAACAATACCAATGAATAGTATTAGAAACTCCTCATACTTTATGTAGAATTTAACTTTTATACTTCAAAAACACAAGGCAAGACTTCTCATTTCAGTTCTAATATGTAAGGAAATCAGAAGCCATCCATCCTATCTTTTCAACAGGAAACACAAGAGCAAACCAAAAAACGACTTTCCTTGGTCCCATCAGAACAAAGATTGCAGGCAAAGAGCTACCTTTGAACCTGTAGAGACAGGTGAATCCAGAGAGGCATAATCAAATTTGTTTACCAACAGCAGAGACTACTGGTGGTACAGACAGTAATAGGAATGAGTGGGTGGTAATTCTGATGAATTGCTGGAGGCTAAGTGTGAGAGTGACAAACTCCTGGGGGCTCCGGTCTTGGAAGGGTTTCACAGTTTCATGTTGTTTTAGTTTTATTTCCAGCAAACACATCCAGACCTCACAATGAAAATCAGAGAATGATCCCTTTGTGGTTCAGGCAGGGGACAGGAAACAATAATCATTGTAAAATATGACCAATATATTCCTTGGCAAATACCTATCCTCCCTACCAAAAGAGAAGACTTTACTGGAGTCTTATCCCAACTGGCAGAAGGACATTCTTCTTACTCCACTAGGCCTTGTGTTTCAATAAAGAGAGGATAGGGGAATAAAGCTACATCACTGGGGACACATGGGAAGGTCAGTCCCAAGTCTCAAGACTTCTAAAAGAATGAGAGTTAATTAAAAGTTTATGAAATTCTCCCTCTCTCCAAATCTTACCACCATACCAACAGGACTCCAGTATAATAACAGTAGATTACATCTAAAGAGCTACAAAGTACAGACTCTATTTAAGGAAGAGAACACAGGGAACTTCAAACTAACATAAAAGACAAAATCAGTGACAGAGGACTTTGAAACCTATGGCATCTACCATGCAGTAAGCCCTTAGCCAGATTAACATCAACATCATTAACATCTTCCTGGTAAAGGCCTACTTACTTTAGTTCCAGTATCTGATATAACATGTATGTCTCTCAGCAAAGAATAGTTAACATGCCAAATGGAAATTTAAAAAAAAAAAAAAATCACAGTCTGAAGGGACCAAAAAGCAAAAAGCAGCCTAGCCAGATTCAGACATGACATACTGGCATTGTCAGATACGAATCTGAATAACTATCATTAATATCCTAAAAGTTTGGGAGCTCTTGAGTGGCTCAGTCAGCTGACCATCTGACATCAACTCAGGTCATGATCTCACATCTCTGGGTCAGAGCCCTCAGCAGGCTCTGCACTGTCAGCACAGTTCAGCCTCAGCAGGCTCTGTGCTGACAGTTCAGAGCCTAGAACCTGCTTTAGATTCTGTGTCTTCTCTCTGTGACTTTTCCCTGCTCATTCTCTGCCTCTCAAAAAATAAAACATAAAATTTTTTAAAAAATATTTTATAAGTTTGAGTGGGAAAAAGGTAAAATAAAAAACATGCAAGAAAAATGGATAATGTAAGCAGAGTGATGGAAACTCTAATATCAAAATGAAATGGCAGAAATAAAACAGCAGTATAACAGAAAGGAAAATGCCTTTAAGGGCTCATCAAGAGACTTGACATAGCCAAAAAAACATTAAGTTAGCTTGAAGATATGTCTATGGAAGTTTCTAAAACAGACATATCGACAGAATAATAATAATAGAAAAGGACCTTTATAAAGTGTGGGACAATTTCAAAATATATAAATGCATATTTGGAATGTCATAAGTAGGGAAGAAAACAATAAAAGAAAGATTTGGGGTAATAATGGATGAGTATTTTCCAAAATTAATGGCAGGCAATAAATGACAGATCCAAAAATCAGAGCACAATAAGGATAAATAAACCAGAGGCACCTGGGAGGCTCAGTTGGTTGAGCATCAGACTTTGACTCAGGTCATGATCTCACAGTTCGTGGGCTCAAGCCCTGCAACGGGCTCTGTGCTGACAGCTCAGAGCCTGAAGCCTGCTTCAGATTCTGTGTGTCCTTCTCTCTCTGGCCCTCCCCTGCTTATGATCTGTCTCTGTCTCTCAAATATAAATAAATGTTTAAAAAATTAAGAAAAAAGGAGAAGAAAAACAACAAAAAACAACAACACCTAGCTATTTCATCTTCAAACTGTATGAAACCAAAGACAAGTGAAAATCTTAAAAACAGCCTGAAGAGAAGAACATAGAAAAGAATATAAGATACTGTAGATTTTTCATCAGAAACCATGCAAGCATGAATTAAATTGAGTGAAGAATTTAGAGTACCGAAAACAAAAACAAAAGATACACCATGTTGACCCTAATCAAAAGAAATCTTAGGTAGCTATATTAATTTCAGAAAAAGTAGACCTCAAAAAAATTTATTAAATAAAAAGGGAATTGTATGATAAAGGGGAATTCTCCAAGATATAGAAACTCTAAACATACATGTATCTAGCATGAAACTACACAAAGGAAAATTGATAGAATTAAAAGAAGTAAATTCACTTTTATAGCTACAAATTTTAACATCCCTCTTTCAGTGATGAATAAATCAAGCAGGCCCTCAAAGTTATAAAGTTATAGTTGACGTGAACAGTACTATCAATCAGTTTGATCAAACTGACACTTATAAAATTTTCCATCTTTCAATAGCAGAATATATATTTTTCTCAAACTGATATAGAACATTTACCAGATGGATCAAATTCTTGGCCATAAAACACACATCAACTAGTTTAAAAGAAGAGAAATCACACAAAATATGTTGTCAGGCGAGGGACTTAAACTAGAAACCAATAAAAGAAAGACTAAAATTCACCAAATATTTGGAAATAAAATAATAACATGCTTATAGATAAAACATGGTTTAGTGTAGTCTAAAATTTTAAATATTTTAATTTAAAATAGAAACACAAGTTTTCAAAATTATTAGGATCCAGCATAAGTAGTGCTTTGGGAGAAATTTATAGGAAAAAATGTATACATTTAATAAGATCTAAACTCATAACTTTATCTTTCTTGTTGGGAAACTAGAGACATAAGAGTAATTTAAGCATAAAGCAAGTAGAAAAAATTAGAGCAGAAAGTAATGATACTTAAAAAAAATAGAAAAATCAACACAATCAAAATCTAGTTCTTTAAAAAGGTCACAAAATTAATAAACTTTTATGCTGTCTAACCAAGAAAAAATTACTAATAATAGAAATGAAAGAAGAGCCATCACTACTGATTACTGGATGTTAAAATGTTAATAGGGGATATCACAAACAAGTTTTTGCCACATACTTGACAATTAGATAAAACAGAGCACTTTCCTGAAATACACAATTTACCTAAACTCATTCAAAGAGAAATAAATCATCTCAATTGACCTGTATCTATTAAATTAAATTGATAATGAAAGAAAATTACAAAAACATAAAAACTATCCCAAATGGTGAGAATACTGAATTCCATAAAATATGGAAGCAGAGAAAATACTCTCTACATAATTCTTTCAGACAAACATTAGTCTTACACCAAAAGCAGATGGACATAACAAAAACTGTTTTGACAGAGCAGTATCCTTTATAAATAGAGATTTAAAAACTCCTCAAAAAAATTAGGAAATCAAAATTAACAAAGGATAAATCTAATTATATACCACATCATGGGACTTACTCCTGACATGCAAGACTGTTTCAACATTTGAAAATCAATTAACAAATTCACCATATCAACAGTCTAAAGTCAAAGCAGAAAATCAAATGATCATATCAATTGATAGAGAAAAACACACTGACAAAATCCACCACTCATTCATGAAAAAAATGCTCAAAAACTCAAAAAAGGAATAGAAGGAAAATTCATCAAATTGATAAAGAACATTTCTAAAACACCTAGAGCTAATATCATACTTAATGATGAGTAACGGGACATTTTTACCCTAAGATGAACAAAACAAGAAAGTCCTCTCTTACCATTTCTCCTCAGCATTGTACTGGATGTCCTAGTAAAAAGACAAAGTAAGTAAAAGATATATAGATTGAAAAGAAGAAATAAAACTGTCTTTATTTGCAGTTGAAATGACTATTTATGCAGAAAAAGTTAAAGAAATGTTTTTAAGTTTACTTATTTTGAGAGAGGCGGGAGGAGACAGAGAATCCCAAGAGGCCCAGCGCTGTCAGTGGCTCAAACACAGGAACTGTATGATCATGACCTGAGCCAAAACCAAGAGTCAGACGCTTAATTCCCTGAGCCACCCAGGCACCCTCAGAGAATTTTCTCTTTAAAAAAAAGCATTCTAGAACTAATAAGCAAGTATACCAAAGGCACAAGATATAAGTTCAATATATAACAACCAATTATTATATCATATATCAGCAATAAAAAATTACAATTTGAAATATAATATATATGTTATTTTAATGCATATATGCGTGTATGTTAAAAAACTGATACATCAATTAAATGAAAGAAGAGAGATATCAAAAATAGACCCAAACAGGGCCACCTGGGGGGCTCAGTCAGTTAAGCATCCAGTTCTTGATTTCAGCCCAGGTCCTGATCTCATTGTATGTGAGATCAAGCCCCATGTCAGACTCAGGCTGACAGCACACAGGCTGCTTGGGATTCTTTCTCTGTTCTTCCCCTGCTTGTGTTTTTTCTCCTTCTTTCTCAAAATAAATAAATAAAAATTTTAAAAAGCAAAACAAGCCCACACAAATATAGTCAACTTGCCTTGACAAAGAAACAATGATAATTAATAGAGAAAAGACTGCCTATTCAACACAGCATGTAGTAACAATTGGACGCTCACATGCAGAAATAAGTAAGCCTATACACAGACTTTATATCTTTCATAAAAGTCATCTTAAAATGGATCATAGACCTAAATATAAAACAAAAATTTTGAAAAGTTTAAATAGGCAATAGGAGAAGAAAACCCATGTGACCTTGGGTTGATTATACGTTTTTAGATATAACACCTAATGATACTGACCCACGAAAGAAAAAGTAGATAATTTGAACTTTATTAAAATCTGAAACTTCTGCTCTGTGAAAGACAGTGTTAAAATAATAAAAAGACAAATAATAGACTAAGAATAATAATTGCAAAACATATAGCTGATAAAAGACTTGCATTTAAAATACACAAAAATAATTTTAAAAAACAATAAGAAAATAAACAACACAATTAAAAATGGGCAAAATATTTGGACAGACACTTCACCGAAGAAGATAAACAGATGGCAAATAAGTTTACGAAAATATATTCAAAATAATTTGTTATAGGGAAATTAAAATTAAAACAAGGTATCTATTAGAATTGCTAATTATTCTTTTATTTCTATATAGAACATTTGTGGTACAAATGGTGAAAATGGATTAAGGAATCTTCAATTTCATTTTTGGTATCCAGCCACTTTACTGTCCTTGTTTTCAGTAGCTCTTTCTTTTCTTTAATGATTGATTCTCTTACATTTCTTATTTATACAATCATATTATAAATGAATAGATGACTTAGCTTTCCTAACATTTATTGTTCTAATTCAGTTTCCTTGTTGAGTGTCTCAAATTGAAAAGTGAATCTAGAATAATATTTATGAATATCATGAGTACCATGTCTTATTTACAAATTTAGTGGAAGTGCTTCTATTATTTATTTGTCATGATTCTATCACAAAATGTGAAATATACATTACATTCACCTACAATCCTAAATATATATGTATGTGTATATATGTACATATATACACATTTAATCTAGATTAACAATTATCCATGTATTACTATCTTATTAAAGTGTTTTTATTCAGAAAATATGTGTATTATAATAATATATGTTTAATAATAATTTAAAAAATTTTTTTAATGTTTATTTATTTCTGAGAGAGAGAGACAGAGTGCAGGCAGGGTAGAGGCAGAGAGAGAGACACATACAGAATCCAAGTCAGGCTCCAGGCTCTGAGTGATCAGCACAGAGCCCGGTACAGGGCTCCAACCCATTAACTGCAAGATCATGACCTGAGCCAAAGTCGAACGCTTTACTGACTGAGCCACCCAGGTGTCCCGATAACACATTTTATAATAATGAATTGTCCTCAATTAATGGACTAAACTCTACTAATTTTAGCTATAATTATTTGAGTGTACCGTATTATATTCATTATAATTTTACTTATTTTTTGTTTCATGGTCATACTTTTTATTCAAGTATAATTAACATACAGTGTTATATTAGTTTCAGGTGTATAATGATTCAACAATTCTACACATTACACAGTGCTCATAATAATACTTATTCTATGTTTGTACTGTTATACTCATGATAATTTTGAAGACTTTTGTCCGAACACTTCGGATGCTTCCTTTGGTTCTCTACCCTCTCCGTTACATGGTCTACACGTTTACCTCACTCACGTTTACTGAATCCTAGCCACCACAAACTCCAAAAATGCACCCATTTCCAGTACAGAAATCTCTCTTTTAACCAGAGCAGCTACAAAGTGCAGTTTCTGCTATCATTGACTTTTCAAGTGTGAGACTGTAATCCTGGAACTACTGCAGACACACTTCAAGCTCACTGGGTCGTATTTGAAGTATTTTGCCTGGCTTACAGTAAGGGAAAGCTTCTGCATGAGCCCACGTAGCAGAAACATGGTGTATTTCATTTATAGATACGTGTAAACAGCTCCTGTTCTTATATAACAGAGCAAATAAATTTTTAAAAGATGAGAATCCAATGAAAAATGGATAACAAATAAAAATTGGCATTCGATACTAATGGAAAGGTTGTATAACATGTAAAATTGCTCAAACTCACTAGAAACTACAGAAATACAAATTAAAATATTAATTAACCATTTTTCACACAGTGTGGAGAAGAGTGTGAAGAAACAATCATTCATGTGCAGTGTTGATACATGTGTAAAAGCAACTTCTTTGGAATGCAAGTTCTATTAAAAGAACATTTATATTCTGGCCCAGAAATTCCACTTTTGGAAATTACCATAGAAATAAAGCTGAAAACAAGAAGTTTTTCATTATTGCATTGTTTATAGTAGGAAATAGAAGTTCTATCTGTATGCATCAATAAGATTTGTTTAATGAAATTGTACTGTATCTATACAGGACCAACATTTAGTTTATGAGTAGTAGCATTAGTTTACAAATACATATGTCTTCACATATTGTTCTTGCACTGATATCCCTCTGGCAAATCCCTCTCAATGTACATATGTGGTTAGGCAAACTTGCATTCTTTCCCTCCACAGTGAGAATATCCCCCAAGGAAGTCCTCTCTTCAGCCTAGGTTGCAGAGTAAGAAACATGGAAGCTATCTGAAATTAAACAGGTGGATCTTTAAACTCAAGAATGAGAAATAATTGATATAAATTATAAACTGCTAAATACTTTGGTGTTCCATAACACTGTCACACCAGTGCTTGTTCTGACTGGTCAGACAGCCATTCTGATTGGATAGTAGTTATACTAATTATTAACTTTAATGAAAATCCTGCATATCTACAATAAAATACATTTGAATATCATTAGAGAAAGAGATTTTTTATGTGTTTAATAAAAACATTCTCAGGATTTATTTTTAGGTAATAATATATAGAAATGTATATTCCTTTATTTATGAATGTGAATTTATATGTATGTATATTAGTATGTATCTTGGCAAAAAAAATTCTAGAAATGTATATAATACTGTTAAGTGTTTAAATTGAGTACTAGTGTTGAAAGAGATGTGCATTTACTTCTGTAAACTTTTTGAAAACTTTTAAATATGTGTATATATTATTTCCTCAATTAAATATGTAATGTTTTAAAGTTAAAAATAAGTATACAAGAAGTAATAAAGCATTTAGTCTAGCTAAGAATATTGTAAAGTATACCATATTTTATTAAAAATAATCTGTGACTATCCTAGCTATATGATCTAAATCTTGATTTATAAAATTATTTGTTCTGAAAGAACTCAGTTGAGATCATGTCCTGATTTCCTTTCATTATAATGTAATCATAGTTGACATTTATTGAGTAATTAATATAAGCCAGGAAATTTGCAGAGTACTTAACCTGTGTTATCTTATTTAATACAAATCATTTGAAGTAGATATATGAATAATCATGGTATACAGATGATTTTTAATATCCAAGCTGTTTTTTGGGGGTATACCCACTGAAGTGCAAAGCAACTGTTTGCCTTCTGAATCACAGCTACTGTATCTTGTCCTAGTGAATATATTAACTGGCTTTGTGGTATATTTTATTTTCTATCTTAAAACAATTTAAAATACACAGAAAGATACAAAATTAGTAATACAAATACCTGTATGCCATTCAACCAACAAGTCCATGAAATGTCTCACAATGTTCCAAAAAGTCCCTTAGAGCAAAAGGGTCCAGTGCAGTTGTTATGTACTTATGTTCTATTTTGATTAGACAGAGGTCACACATTATGAGCTTGTTTATCACAGAAGTGATGCTGAGCCCTTCAGTGCACCTGCTGAATGGCACACCTGTGAATGGTCCTTTTGTCATGTTGATAAAACATCATTTCATCCCTATGAGATTTTCCAAGGTAAACATGCTTTTTTATACATTTTGAAATTAAGGTATATTTTGTGAGACTATACTTTGAAGCCATGTAAAATCTTATTCCTTATTCCACAAGCATCCAGTAGTTCTATCATCATGTATCATTGTGTTGTTGCTATGATGATTATCAAATAAGAATTTTTTAAATGATAAGATTCACAGAACTTAAAATTATTCACTTTTTTCAATTTTTTAAATGTTTTATTTATTTTGAGAGAAAGAGAGAGGCAGCAAGAGCAGGGGCTGGTCAGAGAGAGAGAGGGAGACACAGAATACGAAGACAGGCTCCAGGAAAATTATACATTTTTAGAGGAATAATACATTCAACTAGAAAAAACACCACTATCTCGTTCAAAACATTTTCATCACCCCAATATAAAATCTACACCCCCATTAGGCAGGTATGGTCCACTTTCTCCTCCTTCCAGCCCTTGGCAACTGCCAGTTCTTGTCTTTCTATGGATTTGCCTATTCCAAGTATTTCACATAAATACAATCACACAACATTATGTAACCTTTTGAGTCTGACTTCTGTCACTTAGCATAATGTTTTCAAGGTGTATCTATGTTGTAACATTTATCAGTGTTTAATTCATTTTTATTGAACAATATTCCATTGAATATATATCCTACAATTTTTAATACATTTGTCTATTGATAAACATTTAGGTTGTTTCCTCCTTTTGGCTATCGTGAATAATCTGCTATAAACACTCATATAAAAGTATGCGTTTCAATCTTGATGTTCAATTCTTTTAGGGATATACCTAGGAGTTGGATTACTGGGCCATATGTATTCTGGTTTTATTTTCTGAGTAACCATTAAATTGTTTTCCATAGCAGCTACACCATTTTACAGTACCTACAGTAATGTATGTGGTTTCCAATTTCTCTACACTATTGTCAACACTTATTATCTTTTTTTTAATTTTAGTCATCCTAGTAAGTATACAGTGGCATCTCACTGAAATTTTAATTTACGTTTCCCTAATGACTAAAAATATTGAATATATCTTCATAGTACTTGTTAGTAATTTCTTTATTTTCCTTGAGAAATATCTATTGAAATCCTTTACAATTAAATAATTTTTTAAATTGTGTTCTCTTTTTCTTATTGAGTTGTAAACATTTTTTATATATTGTGGAAGCTAACTCCTTATCAGATATATGTTTTACAAATATTCCCTCCCTTGCTGTAGGTTGTTTTTTTTATTTTTTTTAACATCTATTTATTTTTGAGAGACAGAGAGAGAGATCATGAGCAGGGGAGGGTCAGAGAGAGAGGGAGACACAGAATCTGAAGCAGGCTCCAGGCTCTGAGCTGTCAGCACAGAGCCGGACGCAAGTCTCGAACACACGAACCATGAGATCATGACCTGAGCCGAAGCCGGACACTTAACCGACTGAGCGACTCAGGCACCCCTGTTTCTAACTTTCTTAATGATGTCCTTTAATGCACAAAGTCAAACTTACAAAGTTCTGTTTTGTTGCTTTAAGTGTCATACCGAAGAATCCACTGCCAAATCTAAACTCATGAAGAACTTATCCCTATGTTTTTTTTTCCAAAGAGTTTTATGGTTTTAGGACATTAATTATTTTGACTTAATGATTGTATAACTATATATTATTTATCATATATGCTATGAAGTAAGGGTTTGAGTAAATTTTTTTATATGGTGTGAAGTATGGGTTCAATTTCATTATTTTGCATGTGGATATCCAGGGTCTTCAGCACAACCTTGTTCAGACTATTCTTTACCCATTGAATTAACTTGATGCCTTTGTTGAAATCAAGTAGCCATCAATGTCTGGGTTTACTTCTAGATTCTGAATTCTATTCCTTTGGTCTATATGTCTATCCTTATTCCAGTAGCACTGCTTACCACTGCTTTGTAGTAAATTTCAAAATTTAGAAATGCAAGTCTTTGACTTGATTTTTTTACAGTATCATTTTGGTTATGCAATGTCTCTTACAAATATAAGATCTTGTAGTACCTTCAAGTAGAGAGTAAATCTTTAGAGAACAAGTTCTGAGTTCTAGATACGCTCATTGCTTTTGGAGTACTGCTGCTCTCAGTTCTGTTGAGTGGGCAGTGAGAATGTATCTAAACAGAACCCAATTGTTCAATCTATCTTTCTTCTTTTCTGTATTTGTACTGTTTGTCAAGAGAGAAAATTCTAATCACTATTATCCTCAATATCTATCTATCCATCCATCCACCCATCCATCCATCCATCAACCTACCACTAGTCTGATGACTCTAAACAACACCTTGTCTGAATGCCCTTTACATGCAGACCTTGACTCCCATAGGGTCTCTTCCCAGCTTGCAAGCCATTAGTATGCTAGGCCCGCCATAATAAAATTCCATAGACTCAGTGATTTCAACAAGAGAAATTTATTATCTCACAGTTCTGGAGGCTAGCAGTCTCAGATCAAGGTGTAAGCCGATTTGGTTTCTCCTGAGGCTTATCTCCTTGGCTTGCAGAGGGCGGCCTTCTTGATGTGTCCTTGCATGGCCTATGTTGTGTGTGTGTGTGCATATCCTTCTGTCTGTATTCCTTTACTTAAAAGTATTCCAGTTATATTAGATTAGGGCTACCTTAAGAGTGTCATTTTTATATATTCACCACTTTAAAGACCCTATCTCTGAATACTGTCACATTCTGAGGTCTGGGGGTTGGCATTTCAACATATGAATTCTGGAGGAACAAAACCCTGCCCATTCTGGGACATCCCTGCACCTTGCCAGATTGTCTTCTCCCTTGCTCTGGATTCATTTATCCATAGGCTGCAGACCCTGGTTGTCTATGTAGGAAGAAGGGCAGCTTTGTCCACTTTATAAAATGAATATTATTAAATGATTTAAGTTGAGAAAATTTGAAAAAGTTTGAACCCCAGAGAGAAAGATGATTAAAAAAAAAAAACCTATAGACCTATGGAGGGAGGAAAGCTAAAAGTACTTCTGTGAGGTTGAAAATTATTGATAGAAAATATTGATTCTGTGTTATTCCTTCCTTCCTTCCCTCCCTTTCCCTTCCCACTTTCTGTCATCTCCTCTTTCTTTCTTGCTAATACTGATTGGCTGCCAGGTATCTTAGTTATGATCACAGTATCCCAATGATTACTGCTCGCTCACATGAGAAAAAAATTTATTTATTTATTTATTTATTTATTTATTTATTTATTGAGAGAGAGAGAGCACAAGTCAAAGAGAAGCAGAGAGAGGGGGAGAGTAAGAATCCTAAGTAGTCTCTCTGTACTGTTAGCACAGAGCCTGACATGGGGCTTGAACTCGTGAAACCTTGAGATCATGATCTGACCTAAAACAAAAAGTCAGATGGCTTAACTGGTTGAGCCACCCAGGTGCCCATGAGATGAGAAATTTTTAAATTCTATATTCCAAGAAATAGGTAAAAAACATTTTGAATCTTATTTAGGTATGGGTGATACCACATCAGAGTCCATACAGGGTATTAAATAGAATGGTTTATGTGGTCTTTCTTCTTTTGAGGAAACTGTATGGCATAAATACAGAATATAATACTGTGGCAGAGAGGGCAGTGTTTGTTTTGTTTTGTTTTTAATTTTGGTAGATAAATGTTTTTGTTTGGTTGATCATTTTTTAAAAGAGATTCATTTATTAATCAAGTATCCAATGAAGATCTATGTATTAGAAATATAGCCATTGCTTTCACATGAAAGAACAAAAAAGTCCATTGGAAAAAAAAAGGAACATTGGCTTTTAATTTTTGAGAGAGAGAGAGACAGAGTATGACTTGGGGAGGGGCAGAAGGAGAGGGAGACACAGAATCTGAAGGAGGCTCTAGGCTCTGAGCTGTCAGCACAGAGCCCAACAAGGGGCTTGAACCCACAAACCATGAGATTATGACCTGAGCCAAAGTCAGATGCTAAAACAACTGAGCCACCCAGGCACCCCTACAAGTTTATTTAAAAAATTTTAATTCCAGTAGAGTTAACCAGTAGTGTTAAATTAGTTTCAGGTATATGATAAAGAACATCGGCTTTAACACACATAGTGACAATGATGTGAAGAAGTATGCTTGTAGCAAAACACTCAGAGGAGGCACTAACCCACACTGTAGAGAAAACACTGAAGAACTACATTGCTTTTATAGAAGGTATTTATGAAACTGAAGCTCCAAATACCAGGAAGAGTTAGATGGATTCTGGAGAAAGACCAACCTAGACACAAAAAAGAGTAAGGAAGCATCTAACACACCCAGGTAAATATTAAGAGACAAGCATTCTTATAGTAAAGAGTGTGTAGAAGATGAAAAAGAAGGGCATTCCTGGAGGGTGCCAACATGGGAAGACTGTATGACAGGAGAAGCAATTTGGCTTTATCTTCAAGACAGTGAATAAACACTGAGTAACTTGAAGGAAAAAGTGAAATCATCCAATTTACATATCGAAGATTCCTCACAGACAGTGTGGAGGATGAATTAGAAGGGCAGGAGATTAAAGGCAAGAAGTTAATGCAATTCCACAGATATAATAGAGTCAATCACAGTAACGTCAGATTGGCATTTTTTTAACCTTGCACTAAATTTTATATAAATTCATGGCAGGGGAAAATATAAATTGTACTTATAAAAATGTGACATTTTTAAAAAAATAATGACTTACACAGCCAAATAAATCCTTCTAAGTAGTAATCCATAAATATGTATTTATTTTAACAGCACTATTACCTCTCAAAAACTATTTGAATCTCTTCCTTTAAACTTGCCTTCAAAAGTAGTTTACATCACACTAAAAATGTTTACTGTTCTATAAATTATGGTTTTTGTTACTAGCAGATATTTGAACAAAAATATCTCTGCGTTACTTAATATGACATTTTGTTTACAAATACCCTTGACCCTTTCCTACATTGAATAAAAGGAATTTAGGTGCTTTTAGAAAACAAAAGAAATATCAGAGCTTACAGTGTCATGGCCCGATAGGTGCTTCATAAACAAAGCCTCCCTCTTTTATAAAGAACATGTGTTCTTTCTGACTGCCTATTTTCTACCACCCACTCCTCTACTCATTCAATTTACTTGCCTCAAACCTTATAGGTATTTTATTTTCTTAGTTCTACAATGTATAGAGCCTCAGTTTCTCTCCCTGTAAAAGAGTAAATCTAACTTACAGATTTGCTGTGAAAGTTTACAGGAGGATTCAAGACAAGTACGCAGAGTACTTAGCTTTGTGTCATTTTAAAAATAATATGTTTTTAATTATTATATTGGTTAACCCAGTGTGAGACATAAATGGTCTGATTTAATTACTCAGGTTCCTAGATGACCCAGGTTGGTAATATAGAGAAAAAGAAGGACATAGAAAATGTATAATATTAATGTTAGCAAACAGAATTTTGTGTTTGTGTGGTTCATTCATAACGTAATTTGGCAGGACTTTCAGGTCTTTATTATGAGCACCATATTTTATAATAGTTCACTTTGGATGAAGTAGGTAAATACTAAAATGTGAGACAAAGTACTGTTTTAATGAAGTATAGTTGATACACATGTCATATTAGTTTCAGGTTTAGAAGAGCGTGATTCCACACATCTATAACTTATGCTATGCTCACATATGTAACTACCATGGAGACCATCTATATTTAAGTTAGTACATTCATACTAAACAAGAGTTCCTTCCAGAGATTGTACTAAGATAAAGAGTAAGGTAGATTTCATTATGTCAGCTTATTTAGGACAAACCTGTTTCGTTTTGCCATCTACTTGAGCCAAGTTAAATTTGTCCTCACAGAATGTGTTAGAAATGTCCAGGGGGCTTTGTTGAACAAGTGTGTATCCTCATGAACTTTCCCATTATCTCATACTCTTACCTACCTTTATAAAACCGAGTCCACTATTTGCTCTTAACAGTTGTGACTTGTTCCACAGACATTAAACTAATATAATTCTCAGAAATGACTTAAACCCAAGTGAAGTTTTTCCTTTATTATAGATAATTCTTAAACTCAGTATATTCAATACACATTTAAGCCACATCAATATATTCTGTTCATGCAACTAGGAAAACTTACAAGATAGACATGAAATTCAATCCGTAAGTTAGAAATATCAAGAGGGAGAAGCTTCTACATTTTACAAAAATGTCCCTTCAATTTTTGAATAGCTTCAATCTTAGAAATATTTGTATTTAATGTAAATTTTCCTTTGCTGATTTCCAACTAATAACTCATACCTGAAATTATATTTTACTAGGCTCTGAAGATATTGAAATAAACTAGAAGATCTATTTCTTGCATTTAAAGATTATACAAACTGAAGGAAAGAAAAGGAACAAGTTTATAAGGATAGTAGATATCAACAAAGGCAAAGTAAAAGTGTTATACAATAAATAGACCGCATTTAGTCTGTGTTAACTGAAATTATTTGCTTAATATTATGCCCCCCATCATTGGTCCAAAGATTATTTAAGAAGAGTGACTATATTATTCATCATTGTATTTCCAGCACGAGGATAAAATCTGATTTATAGCTTTAATTTTATTTTTATGAGTTGCTTCCTTGCTCTAGCCTGTCTTGATCTTTTAACAACTTTTATCCATAATGTCATTCAGTTTTGTATTATCTACAAGTGTATTAAGTTTTTTAAAATTAAAACAATGAATGGTACCAATTTAACTCCAATTATGTTTAATACTTAATATGAGTCCATTGTTCGCTATATGCTGTGAAATACTGAAGGCTCTGTGGAACATTATTATTATATAATACTAGGTTTTCTATATCCATAATAGTATGTTTACTAAAAAATAGAATTTAACAGGCTGTAACTAAGCTGGTTAGCAGAAGTTTTAATATCTTGTTGCTAAGAGATAGTTTCTTATGCGACATTTACTTGTCATCAGAGAAAGAAATCTGTCACTTCAGGTTTAATTTCCCTTCTCTAGTCAAAATCTATGTAGGGTTGCAAAATAAGCTAAATTTCATGTGAAAGTCCTATAGATAAATTAAGGTGACTGAGCCTTTTACATAATTATGAAAACAACAACTCTAAATTTGTTAATCACTTCAGTACATATATGAAGTACGTATTGCATGTGCAGCCATTGTACTAGACTCCAGAAATATAAAGATTAAGATAGGACTCCTATACCTTCAAGAGTATGCAGAATCAATTAAAAAAAAAAAAGTAAAACAGGCTAAGTGACATAGTCACCAAGTTGTATACAAGCAGAAAGATAAGTCTGACTGATATTTGCCATGTATTATCTGAATTGTTTTGACAATTTAGCTCACTTATTTGTCTCAGATTCTTAAATTTTTAAAGCTTTGTATGAAAGTAACTATTATACATATAGGAAGGTGAAAAAGAATTTTAAGTGCAGACTTTTATTTTTTTTACCCATGGTGCATTCTCACTTAATACTATTAATATAATAAACTATTGTTGTAGTTTATATTTTACAGCATATAAGACATTGTACACACATTGCTAATTTAATGTCTTTTTCTCTTAAATGAATACATATGTCCAAAAAAAATCCAAGATTTACTTACTAAATTGTGACTTTTTTCTAAGTAGGGACTAATTACTCATTTATTCACTCATTTACTTGTTTTTTAATTTTGTATCAACAATATTTACTCTGACCTGACTTCTCTTCAGGGTTGACTTTGTGCTAGGACACTGTACCCATCCTCAAGGAAAGACAAGGAGACTAGTGAGAAAGCTCAGGTCACTAAGTGTCAGGGCAAAGAGACTTCTACAAAGAATCTGAGAAAATACCCCAGATGAACTTAAAGGGTCATATGTCAACAATTGTCCATGATTATTATTGTTTTTAAATTGTGTGTTTGTGTGTGTATGTGTGTTATCTGTGTGTGTGTGTGTGTGTGTGTGTGTGTGTGTGTGTGTGTATGGCAAGATTTCATTCCTTTTCCTGAGTTAATGGACTATTCCAGAAACAGCATGGGTGGATCTAGAAAGCATAATGCTAAGTATCTTATAACAATTTATCTGTATATTATTTGGAATTACAAAATATACAAATATGTGATTTAAAATGTTTTAGGGTTTATATTTAGAGAGAGAGAGAAAACGTGGGGGGAGGAACAGAGAGAGAGAGGGAAAGAAAGAATACCAAGTAGGCTCTGCACTAACAGTGCATATATGGGACTTGAACTCTTGAACCATGACCTGAGCCAAAATCAAGAATCAGATGCTTCACTGACTGAGCCATCCAGGCACCCCCAAATACATGATCTGTAGACAATGATTACATGATGTAAACAATCATTCTGTTTTTCATCCTGACACTGCTTTTTTTTTTCATGCCTTAATTCACTTGCTAGCATCATCAATTACAAGTTGAATAGAAGTAACAATAGTTAGCACTTTGTCACTTTCTAGACTTCAGAAAGTATCAATAACTTATCATATCCATGATGTTGACTAAAGGTATTTGTAGAGACCCTACTGTAAATTAAACATGTGCCTCCTACTCCAATTTTACTTAAGATTTCATAATTAATGGATACTGAATTTTATCTGCATATGTTGAGATGACCTTTTTTAATCTTCTGTTAATTTAATAAATAACATCAACTTAGTTTTGATAGCAAAGCAAATTTGTGTTCTTAACTAGAAAAAGAGATTAAGACAGCTGGATTTCATGGTTTGGTGATATTTTATGATTTTTAATTTCCATGCTTATGAAAGATAATAGTCTCCCATTTGTACTTCTCCTAATGCTCTCATCAGGCTTTTATTTCAAATTTATTTGAGCTTTAGAAAATGTATCTCCTCTTTGTCTATTTCAATATAGTTTAATATTTGTGTTATCTCTTTCTCAAATGCTTGGCAGAATTCACCGATGAAACAATTTGGATGTGGGGAGTGTTTGTGGGAAGTTTTAAAATTACAGATTCTACAGCTTTAATAGTTTTAGAATAAATCAGATTTTCTATTTCTTCATGACTTAGTGAATTGTGATTTTAAAATTTTATTATTTTATCTAAAATTTTCAATTGGTTTCATTATTCATAACATTTTTTACTATATATTTAAAAGTTGTAGGATATCTTGTAATAGTCCTTCTTTTCTGGTAATGGCAATTTGTGTTTAATCTCTCTTTTATCTGGTCATTCTTTTCAGCCTATATCTAATTTATTAATCTTTTCAAGTAATTAATTTTGGATTTACTGATCATTATTATTTTACATTTATGATTCCATTATTTTCTGTTCTAATATTTGTTATTTTATTTTCCTATTCTGCTTCAGTTTAATTTTATTTTTGTTTTAATATTTGATGTGAATGCTTGGAAAGTAGTTTCGTTCTAATATGTTCACTAAATATCCATTTCTTTCTATGCTCAGATCTCCTTGTCTCCACAAATTCAAATTTTCCTTAGCAAAATTTTCTTTAACCAGTGAGTTATTTTAAACTACATTTCTAAACAATTTGAGATTTTTCTAGTAACCTTGGTTATTGGTGTCTAATTTATTTTCACTTTGGACAGGAAACATTTTAATTGATTTCAATACTCTGAAGTTAACATTGTCTTTATGGCATAGCATAGAGCCAATGTGGATAACTACATCATATGCACTTGAACAGGATGTGCAATCTTCAATTTGTTGAAGTGTTCTCTGTATTATGCAATCAACTGAAGTTGAGAAATTTTACTGTTCAGATCTATATTCTTACTTTGTTTTATTTGGTTACACAAATATTTTATTTTTTTCAACTGCATATACAGTTTATTATCAAATTGGTTTCCATATAACACCCAGTGCTCTTCCCCACAAGTGCCCTCCTCCATTATCACCACCCCGCTTCCCCTCTCCCCCTACCTCTCCAGCCCTCAATTCTTTTTCAGTATTCAAGAGTCCCTCATGATTTGCCTCCCTCCCTCTCCCTAATTCTTTTTCCCCCTTCCCCTCCCCATGGTCCTCTGTTAGGTTTCTCCTGTTAGACCTATGAGTGAAAACATATGATATCTCTCCTTTTCCACCTGACTTATTTCGCTTAACATGACACCCTTGAGGTCCATCCACTTTCCTACAAATGGCCATATTTCATTCTTTCTCATTGCCATGTGATACTCCATTGTGTATATATATATCACATCTTCTGGATCTATTCATCAGTTGATGGGCATTTAGGCTCTTTCCATGTTTTGGCTATTGTTGACATTGCTGCTATGAACATTGGAGTACATGTGCTCCTATGCATCAGCACTTCTGCATCCCTTGGATAAATCCCCAGCAGTGCTATTGCTGGGTCATAGGGGAGTTCTGTTGATAGTTTTTTGAGGAACCTCCATACTGTTTTCCAGAGTGGCTGCACCATTTATGTTCCTACCAACAGTGTAGGAAGGTGTCTGTTTCTCCACATCCTCGCCAGCATCTATAGTTTCTTGATTTTTTCATTTTAGCCACTCTGACTGGCATGAGGTGGTACCTCAGTGTGGTTTTGATTTGTATTTCCCTGATGATGAGTGATGATGAGCATCATTTCATGTGTTTGTTGGCCATCTGGATGTCCTCTTTAGAGAAATGTCTATTCATGTCTTCTGCCCATTTCTTCATTGGATTATTAATTTTTTGGGTGCGGAGTTTGGTGAGTTCCTTGTAGATTTTGGATACTAGCCCTTTATCTGATATGTCATTTGCAACTATCTTTTCCCATTCCATAGGTTTCCTATTAGTTTTCTTGACTGTTTCCTTTGCCTTGCAGAAGCTTTTTATCTTGATGAGGTCCCAATAGTTCATTTTGGTTCTTGATTCCCTTGCCTTTGGGGATGTTTCGAGTAGGAAATTGCTGCAGCTGAGATCAAGGAGGCTATTTCCTGCTTTCTCCTCGAGGGTTTTGATGATTTCCTGTCTCACATTGAGGTCCTTCATCCATTTTGAGTTTATTTTTGTGTATGGTGTAAGAGAGTGGTATAGTTTAATTCTTCTGTATGTTGCTGTCCAGTTCTCCCAGCACCACCTGCTAAGAGGCTGTCTTTTTCCATTGGATATTCTTTGCTCCTTTGTCAAAGATTAATTGTCCGTACATTTGTGGGTCCAGTTCTGGGTTCTCTATTATATTCCATTGGTCTATGTGTCTGTTTTTGTGCTAATACCATACTGTCTTGATGATGACAGCTTTGTTATATTCTTACTAACTTTTCATTTGCTGGTCTTATCCATTGATTTCAGAACAGTGTTAATATCCTACCGTTTGAGTATGGATTTGTTCATTTCTCTCCCATGCTATGCTATTTTGCCTTTAATATATCATAGTTATGAATTTAATCTTCATTATATTTTATCTTTTTTATTTAAAAATTTTTTTTAATGTTTTATTTATTTTTGATACAGAGAGAGACAGAGCATGAGAGGGAGAGGGGCAGAGAGAGAGGGAGACACAGAATCTGAAGCAGGCTCCAGGCTCTGAGCTAGCTGTCTGCACAGAGCCTAATGCGGGGCTTGAACCCACAAATGTGAGATCTGACCTGAGCCGAAGCCGGCCGCTCAACCGACTGAGCCACCCAGGCACCCCATTTAAAAATAATTTTTATCACTGTGAGAGCTCTTTCCTCTAATAATGCTTATTGCTTAGAGGTTTTTTTTCCTGATACTATTATAATACATCCAGCAATTTTTTGAAAATTTCGTTGTATATATCTTCCCATATTTTTTTCAATCTTATTCTTGCCTTACATTAAACCCATATCATCTGTATGATGAATGTGGTTTGTTGGTTTAGTAGTCCTATAATCTTCTTTTAAATAAAATATTTACCTTATTTACACTTAATGTAGTATCTGATATATTTGAATATACTCCTTTATTATCATTTGTCTTACGTTTGCACCATGTTTTGATGTTTTGCTTCTTCTTTCTTCTTTTATTAGCCTTATTAAGTATTTTTAATATTTCTTCTCTCTACTCTCTTTACTATTGCATTATCTAACTATTCTCTTAGTTATTAATTTATTTTTTATTTTTTTAAAGTTACCTATTTATTTTGAGGGCTGGGTAAAGAGAGACAGACAGACAGACAGAATCCCAAGCAGGGTTGTGCTGACTGCCTCCATGTGAGTCTCGATCTCAGGAACCAGGAAACCATGACCTGAGCTGAGATCAAGAGTTGGATGCTTAATTGACTGAAGCACCTAAACACCCCTTAGTTGTTATTTTAAAAGTCAGGGCATATATCCTTGACTTGCTAAATTCTAATATAAGTTAATAATTTCACCATTTTTCAGAAATTCCAAGGATCTTACAGTACTCATTCTTTTAATTAGAAAAATTTCAACTGACATGTATGTCAGTTAAATTCTTCATCTAGCCTTTTCTAATCTACTGTTAAGTGTTTTCACTCACTTTCAAATCATTTTTATTTCAAATAATAAAGTTTCTATTTAGCTCTTTTAATATTTTCAAGAGTTTAACTGAAATTCCTCATCTTGAAATTTTTCTAAAGCATTTACTTTTCAGAACTCACTTCCCACTATGTATCAACCTCAATTCTTCTCAGCTATAAATAAATGCTCATTTAATTTATCATCAGCTAAGTATGCTTAGTTTTCCCATGCTTGGACCTGGATGCAAATGATCCTGTACTCTCTTGTATTGATACCTTGACCATCAGGTCAAACCTGGACTCTTATCAAGAAAAACTGTGTCTCTACTCAAAACATTTGATACTAAATGTGTGGGGTTTACACAAGTAATTTTTCTAATCCTCTGGATTACCCCAACTGGATGTTCTACAATTTAATTTAATTCTGGTACTAACTATTCAGAGTTAGCACAGACTCTACACGCTAAGGGCTCAATCCCACCAGACTATGCCCCTCTTGAGATTCAAATAGTAAGTATTGGATCCTTAAGTATCCACACTATGGTCTAACTTTGTCATAAAGCAAAGGTTCCCACAACTCAGTTTTAGTAATTTGCTGTAATGGCTCATAGAACTCAGGTTAACACTTATGTTTACTGGTTTATTATAAAGGATATTATAAAGGATATTTATATCCTGCAAGTAAATTGCCAGGTGAAGAGGTACAGTATAAGATTGTGAAGATCCTGAACTCATTTCCCAGATGAATGCTCATCAACCCAAGAACTCCCCAGACCTCACCGATAAGGGATTTTTATCCAGGGTCCATACTGTAGGCATGATAGTTAATTTAGTCTCCAAAGGATAGGGAGAGGAGTCTAATGGCTCCACATTTCTAATGATGGCTTGGTATTTCTGGTGACCAACATCCATCTAAACCTATCCAGGAACCCACCAAAAGCTGCTTTATTGGAACAAAGATATTCCTATCAGCCAGGAAATTACAAAGAATTCAGGAGATCTATGTAAAAGATGCTCTGATCACTTTCAGCACTCAGGAATTTACAAGGGTTTAGAAACTTAGTCAGTGACCTAAGGCAGAGAACAAATAATACACATATTTCTTAAATCACACATAGATACATTTGTCCTGATCTAAATAATTGTATGTCATTATGCAATATTTTTCCCATTATTTATTTACACATATTGATATTGTAATGTGTGTGTGTTCTCTTGTACGTCTCAAAAGCTTTGCAAGGACTGGTCAAGTTCATATTCTTTGGTACCTTGCATAGCAGGTAGCACAATGTCTTAACTATAATCACTTTACAACAAATATAAGCTATATAGAGATAGCATAGCCTAGTGGAAAGAATTTGAAATTGAAATGATACTAAAATACTGGATTCAAATTTCAATTCTTCCACCTACTAGCTGTGGGACATTCAAAGATTTATCTGAAACTCAGTTTCTCATATACAATTTTGGAATATTATTAATTATAGAGTCTATAGATAGTGCAAAGTCTAGGGACTAACTGGTGAAATGCCTAAAAAAAAAAAAAATACCATCCACCCTGGGTAGCTCAGTAGGTTAAGCACCTGGCTCTTTGATTTCAGCTTAGGTCATGATCTCAGAATTCATGAGATCAAATCCTGCACTGGGCTCTGTGCTGACAGCATGGAGCCTGCCTGGGATTCTCTCTTTTTCTCTCTGCCTCTGCCCTGTTCATGCTCTATCTTTCCCTCAAAGTAAATAAACTTTAAAACATCTATGCCAGTATATAAATAAACATTCATAATAATCTGTTTTTATGGGTCTCTGCTTATGTAGTCAAATTGTTAAATGTTTGTGAAAAAAAAAAGTTGTAGATTATTTTTTTGGTGATTTAATTCAAAGGTTAGGCTGCTTCATGGCATGCTGCTGAAGCAACCTAAGTAAAACATTATTAAAAATGAAATACAGGCACTCGTAGCATTTTAAATTTCTCCTTTATTTTCTGAAAACAGATAAAATTGATTTTGTATGAAAGAAAAACAGCAGGATGAACAGTAAAATAGACCTACATCTTTCAGTACTTTGACCAGATGATATTTTTTCTGAGGAATGAACCACAGGCCTAATCATACCCTGTCGCTCTGCCTCACTTTCCAACCAAATGTCTTTACTGAAACTGCAAAGTATTTCATGTAGAAAACAAAGAGTCACAAAAGTGCTCATTTGGCAATCTCTCACTTGGCTGAAAGATTTCTGAGATTTCAATATCTTCTCAATTTTATATTGATATTTGATAAAAATAATTTTATATTGATCTTTTTTGGCTGGCATTTTTTTTTCTGCTACTACCTATCGGTTTTAAAACAATAATAATCATGGACAATTGCTGACCTATGACTCCATAAGTTCATCTGGGATCTTTTATAAGATTCTTTGTAGCAGCTTCTTTGCCCTGACTCTTCGTGCCCTGAGCTTTCACAGTGGTTTCCTAGTCTTTTCTTGAGGACAGGTACTATGTCCTACCTAGCACAAAGTCAACCCTGAAAAAAAATGGGGTCAGAATAAATATTGTTGATACAAAATTAAAAAATAAAATAAGTGAGTGAACAAAGTAGTGATTTGTCCCTACTTAGAAAAAAGTCACTATTTAGTAAGTAAATCTTGGATTTTTTTCTGGACACATGTATTCATTTATGAGAAAAAAGACATCAAATTAACAATGTATGTACAATATTATATACTACAAAAGGCACTTCTCAATGTAAGCTTCTGAACAACTATGTGAAAATAGGTATTGCTATTATTTAGACTCACATACAGATGACAAAAACATGGCAAAGAGATATCTAATTTGATCAAGCTTATGGGTGGTAGAGAGGTTTGTCAATGGACTAGGTCCCTTATAAAACTTTTCTGTACCAGTCATTATAACATTACCTAAATGAAGTCTTCCTTTCCATACTATTATTTCCATGCTGATTCAGTGGAACTATGTCCCATATTGTCTGTGATTTCTCTCTTCTCTGATCTCAGAGACTTTGGATATTTATACCATTTAAATTAATGCCTGACTCTGTTTCATTATACATGGTCTAGTTACACGTCTTTTCCCCCAAATCAGTAATTTCCTCAAGATAAAAACTGAGATGCTTAGATTATTGCAGAGAAGAAAGCACTTCCTATGTACATGCAAACATTTAAATGAAGTGAAATTCAATATTAAGAAAGTAGAAATACCATTCACTCAATTAGTGAAGAGCAGTTGACAGTGCTCTGAACATCATGCATTGTATCCTAAATAAAATTGATTTCATTATTTTTTTGGCCAGAAATTATCCTTGATAAGTACAAATGCTCATTTCCAAGGTGCCTATCTTTACAGTCTTTAATACAACGTAGTGCCAAAGGATTTTGGGCTTTCATTCTGCATGTTTTGGTTTTATTACTCATGATATCCTGACTACCAAGGAAGAACATAGCCATAAAACTAAAGGGAAAATATGTAAATATATCTCTAAGGTGATTCACTGGTCCCAAATAACTATTTCATCTTCTGAAACAAGCAAAAAAAAAAAAGGAATAAAGAAATAGCCAAAAAATATAAAAAGTTATATTGAGTAGACTTGCTTGGTGCTTATGGATTAGAGATTTATCATTTGGTAGATGAACAATAATTTTCAGGGCCTTCAGGTGCTTTATACTAACTAGTAATTCTACCCTATTGACAGCATTTTCCATTTCTCACTTTCTAAAAAGAATTTAATTTCTTTTCCTTTCTTCTCAAGTACCTCTCCTAATTAGCTAATAATTATACTTTATACTTAATTGAAGTATGTATGAATCAACTTCAATCGACTGCTAACCTATTAGCATCTGTATAATATCCATATCCTCGTCTTTCTTCTCGTCACCAGAGATTTAGTCTTTATATTCCATCCAGACTCTATAATCAATTCCAAAACATCTATTTCTCATCATGGCATTGTTAGCCATCAATATCTCTTTCTTGAACTTCGGAAAAGTCTTATCCCTTGCCCCTTAAAATCCATTTCCTTACAGAATCCAAATTAAGCTTATTTAATTCATCCATCAATGAGATCATGTATTCATTCACTCAACAAACATTCTGCCTGCTTATTCTGTGTCAGGCCCTATTTGACATACTGAGGGTACAATGATAACTGAAACAGACAAAAACCCGTATGGTGATGGAGGTTGTGTTTTTGATGATGAGAAATACAATCACTAAGCTAATTATTTTATACATAACATGTATGTTATATAGATAGAAAGATGTGATACCTGTCTATATCTACGTATCTATCATCTATCTATCTGTTGTACAAGAAAAAATAAAGAGGAGGGGATACTAAATACTGGTCTGTTAAAAATTTAGTTCGAGTGATCAGGAAAATCTTCACAGAATATGCGACTTTTGAATAAAGATCTGAGGAAATGAAGCATTTATTTGGGAGAAGAGTTTTCCACGAGCAGGGGGATTGCTGCACTGAGACCGCAGGGGCAATGTCAGGATGGCCAGCTCGGGAGCTAGAGTAGCAATGATACTGACTCTCTGGTCCTGAGTGTTGGTGGAGAAAGGGACTCAGGCAGATGGACATACAGGCTTGGAGTTTCAGGAATAAGGTAGGACTTGTTATGGACGAAATGTTTGTGTATCTGTCCCGAAGACATAGACTGACCTCAAGAAAAGTGTACAAATGATTGTGTCAGGATACATTATAGAAAGAAATCTGAATAGAACAAATTGGATTAAAAAAAACATTTTCCCACTGACTTCCTTTCAATAATAACTGTGACCCTTACTTCTGAGATTTTGAGAACACTTCTTAGAATCTTTAAGAATGACTTCAAGGAGAATCACAAAGATTAA
>NC_043710.1:62421636-62437896 GCF_006229205.1 Suricata suricatta
TTGAACATACACATTTCCTTCACACATAATGTATTTTAATTTATATAAGAACTTTATAACATATCATAGAAGGGATTTTTGAGAGAAGGTGAATATTAGCCTAGGGAAAATAAAATCAGAATATTCAACATGGCAACATTAATACTGATCTATGTGAATCAGGCCTTAAGAGGTTAGAAGAAAATTTGCAAAGTACCATTTGCTAACAGTAATATCCACTCAAAGACAGCATGAGTAACCTAGGGAGTAATATGTTAACTACTATTAGAAGGATTCAAAAATAAGTTACACAGCCTGGGCTAGACTCTATCAGTCTAGTAGTCTGGGATTTCATGTGTAATTCTCCAGCAAATGGTAGAGCCTACTTGGGATGCTCTTTCTCTCCCTCTCTTGCCCTCACCTGCTTGTGCTCACATACTCTCTGTCTCAAAACAAATAAATTAAAAAAAAAACAATAGCATACAGTATATTCATCTTTCCTAAGGATTTAAAGAATGTAGATATCAAAAGAAAACAATGCAAAATTCAAGTCTTACAAGAATTGAAGATGTTCCCTAACTTTTCAGAAAAAAAATGATGACTTTCTAGACAAAATTAACATAAGACAAACCTGTAGAATATACCACTGTATCCAATTTATTTAACACTTAAAACTAGAAGGAAATAAAGAATGCTAAGGAAACTCCACGAGTCTCCAGCAGTGTCTTTATCATGAGGTTGCAATTAAACAAAACTCACCTGAGTGAGATTAGATAAAATTACATTTAAGAAATAGTCTTGGAAATGGTCTCTCAAGCAGCCCAGGAGGGGTTACTTATTAAGTCAGCATCTACCTAGTCTTGCCATGGTACTGACAAGCACTTGGTAGCACATAAAAATATGCCATTTAGAGCAACATAGTATTTTACCTTATAATAACACATTATTATACCAAAAGTACTACTCATTTAACAAAGAATCTAATTTAGCACACTTTTCCAATTTTCCTAATGTCCGCCTTGCTTTATTTTTCCCAACTAAATCTCATTTACGTATTTTAACTTGGAACTTATTTTTCCATCCCAATTTGAATTCCCAAACATATTCAACCACCTAGTGACCCCTAAGTAGTATCTTATCACTATTTTTGGCACCTTACATTATGCTAAAAGTCCTTGACTTTGTGGCTAAAACCAGTTTCCACTGGTCTAAAAGTGAAATAAGGAAAATATTGGATAATATGTATAAGTCTTACGGAAAATATGCAAATTTTTGTAAAGAAGCCATTTAAAAATAATAGTGCTTGGTTTTGATATGGAAGTAACCCACTATGTGAATCTTATTTTTAATAAAACACAGCAAAGGGATTATGCAGAAAGAAAATTAAAAATAGATTTATAAGTGGCCAAATTGAGATTGTAATCAATTCACCAAACTTCATGCACTTCAGAGCTCCACTAAAGTCTACTTACTCTTGCTATACATGTAATTCTAATCAGCTTTGATATTTCATTGCTTTCGAAGGAGTGAAAAAGACACAAAGAGCATGGCAAGCATTGACAACTATCAAAAAATATGAGACAATGAGTCAAATTAAAAAAGGTCCAAGTCCAAAATGTAGAAGTTTGGATCTACTTAATACACCTGCTTAAAATTCATTACAAGTTAACCACTGCACTCAAGAATGAAATTCAAATATTACTTTTATGACTTTAACAGTGTATACCTTCAGCCCACATCTTTGAGCACATTCCTATTTCTCTTCTCCTCTTCTCCACCTGTGCCTTCTTCATCTCCCTATCTCCTTCTTTTCCTCTCCCAGTCCTCTGTCTTTCCCATTTTTCTCCAACCACGGTACCCTTCTTACTTTTTTTTAAGTTTATTTATTTATGAGATAGAGACAGCACGAGTGGGGGAGGGGCAGAGAGAGAAGGACACACAGAATCTGAAGCAGGCTCCAAGCTCTGAGCTGTCAGCACAGAGCCCGATGCAGGGTTTGAACTCAGGAACCAGGAGATCATGACCTGAGCCAAAGTCCACGCTGAACCAAAGTCTAAAGCTTAACCAACTGAGCCACCCAAGCACCCCTCTTCTTATTCTTTTTCAAACAATACAAGCTCATCGTCACCCTGAGATTCATGTATCATTCTTTCCTACTGCCTGAAATTATCCTCACTCTTTCTTGCCTGGCTGGCTGTTTTTTTGGTTGTTTTTTTTTTGTTTTTTTTTTTGAGAGAGAGATAAAGAGAGAGAATCACAAGCAGTATCCATATTGAGCATGTTTCTATCTCACAACCATGAGATCATGACCTGAGCTGAAGTCAAGAGTCATAGGCTTAACAGACTGAGCCACCCAGGCATGCTTGACTTTTTTTTTTTAAACCTTTCTGGTGTCAGTTCAGTGTGTCTCATATAGAACTTTCATGACCACTCTCACAAAAACAGACGTTTAGACGTTCTGGTTCAAGCCGACGACACAGGAAGACCCTGAACTCACCTCCTTCCACAGAAATACTAAGTTTACAGCTATATAAGAAACAATTTCCTCTGGAAAACAACAACAACAACAACAGCAAACTAAAATCTGACAATGGAGAAGAAAAACCACATCTAAGTAAGCAGAAGAAGCTGGTACACAATCTCATCATAAACCCCACCTCCAGCAGCAACCCACAGACCAGAGAAAATGTAAAACCCGGAACCTCTAAGCGGCGAAGAATTGGAACTTCACATCAGGCACCTCAATTTTTAGGACCTGCCCCTGAGAGATGGGCCCCCAAACACCTCACTTTGAAAACCAAAGGGTCCCAGACCCACAAACTGTAGCCATAGGGGAGTCAGCTCCAAAACGGCGGCGCACACGCGAGCACTTACCTGCTCCAGGGTCCGGCTCAGAGGCAGCTGAGGACACCCAGACTTCAAGAGAAGGAGGCTCACCAGTTCATATGAAAGGGTTGGGCTGAGAAGCAGGCATCTGTTGTCGCACACTCCTCTAGGAGCTTCCCGGAGCACCCTGCAGGGACGGACACTGGCAGGTGCCATCTTCACACTCTCCTTTGGTCATGCTCCAGAACACTAGGCTCTGCCGGAAGGCAGCTTTTACACGTGTGTCTGGTGCTCCGACCTTTTATGGCTGCTGCACTGGAGACACTTCTTTACTGTCTGGCTCTGGAAGCCCGGGAAACTTACGTTCCTGGTCCCGGGGGGACTGCATAATCAGTGTCACCAAGAAAGGGGCTCCCACACCGGCCTGGTACCCTGATATTTGCAGCTGCTACCAGGGACACCTCTACATCTGCCAGCCAGTGGGTCTTATGCTCCTGGGCCCCAAAGGACGGTAACCAGAAAACAAAGAGTTCTTAAACAGCTACTATCCCCAGGGCACAGCAAGAGTCAACTGACCTAGGAAGTCAGCCCTTCTGTGAAGGCGGCCTATTATCTAATCATCATGGCTGCAGCCTGAGAGCCAAGCTTATAATTAAATACACCTGTATGGGCTGATTGTATGCTTTCCACAGGACTGGGAGGAGGGTTACTATCTTCCAGTTTTCCTCTGCAGTATTCCAGAGTGCCAACGGTCCTGAAGGGAAGCTTTGTACATGGCTAGTACCCTGATCTTTACATCTGGCCCCGCATATTTTACAACTGTCACTCAGGGGACACAACTTGACTGCCTGGCTTTGGTGACCAGCGGGGCTTGCATTTCTGGGTCCCACAGGACTGTGGCAAACTGAGGGATGATTCTTGGCAGACTGCCACCCCCAGAGCACTTTGCAGGCAGTATACTGAGGCACACACCCCATCTCCCAATCTTTCTGTGATGGGCACCTCGTGGCTTGTTCCGGATCTTTGGCCTGAGGGGCAGAATTCATGTTTCACGCTCATTAGTAGACTGTGGAGCTGCTCTCAAGGACCACAGCCTGTGGACACCTTCTGGGGCCTTCCCTCTGCCTTGCGCTAGCTAAAGGGTATCTCTCAAGGAGCTGATACACTTGCCACACAAAGGACACCACCAGCTCTGCAGGCCAATGTGGCTTACACTTGCAGTCCCTTAGGACTGTATATATTTGCATACTTTTAAAAGGTCTGCCTGAGGGCCTGACTTGCAAAAGGCCTGAATCTAGGGGCTGAGATCCTCCCCTTTGGGATACTGACAGCTTTCAGCACACCTTCAACTCTGGGAAGGTAAGAAAAGTAGAATAGTCTGCCTGAACAAGCACAAAGGTTTGAGAGACAACAAAACGTGTGTCTTTTCAAAGATATTTAAGAAATACATGATTTAAGTCAACAGTTCTCAAATTTTTTGAACTTTAGTCCCCTATACTTGTTTTTTGGGGGGGTGGGAGGGGGGTCAATGATACTTTATTGGATAGCATTTATTTATTTATTTGTTTATTATTTCTGTTTGAGTATTTACATTAGTTTCAGGTGTACAACATAGTGGTTATTGGATGGACCTAAGGAGGTATCATGCTAAGTAAAATAAGTCAGAAAGAGAAAGACAAACGCCATATGATTTCACTTATAAGTGTAATTGAGTCTCCTACACTCAACTGGGCACTGTGTTTGCTGCTATTACAAACACACACACACACACACACATACACACACACAGCCAAAGAAGACATGACAACTAATTTTAATACAGTATCCTGTCACAGAGAGAAGACAGTAGGTAAAAACTAAGGTGAGACAGAAAGGCTAAAAGGAGCTGTAGACAGAAAAAATGGCAGTCCCTCAGTTTGGACAAAGCTTTGGTAAAGTGTTTTTACCTTGAAAGCTGGTCTTTGTTATGGAGAGTGCTCTGGGTTTCACAGTGGTTATTTTTCCCCTTCACATGCCAGAGCCCTAAGGATATCATTTTTGGCTTTCCACCTTAAGAAGCAAGTGAGGTTTCTGGAGGTTAAAGCCAGGAAAGTATGAGGGCTACCTTGAGTTGAGGTACCCCCTCCCACAAAGCTTTTTATCCTTATGCCAAACCACACTCAGCCTCCAGCAATATAACAAAATGACTATTTAAATGTTCCTATCAGTTTAGGGCTCCAGTGACCCTGCTCCCAGTAAACTCATCTCAGCTGAGATTCTTTTTAATGTTTATTTTTGAGAGGGAGAGACAGACAGACAGACAGAGTGGGGGAGGGACAGAGAGAGAGGGAGACACAGAATCTGAAGTAATGTCCGGGCTCCGAGCTGTCAGCACAGAGCCTGATGCAGGGCTTGGAACTCATGAGCTCTGAGATCATGACCTGAGACTAAGTCAGATGCTTACCCAGCTGAGCCACCCAGGTGCCCCTCAGCTGTGATTCTGTGTTTGCCTGTATCTACAGACTTTGGTGGTTGGCCTTTATGATCTCAGTTCTCTAATGGGTCCAAGAAAAGATATTGATATTCAGTTTGTTTACTTCTTTCTCTTTCTCATTGTAAAGACACGAATACCAGCATCTAAGCTCTGCATTTTGGAGTTGAAACAAGAAATGTTAAAGTCTGTTTAGTTTTTAGTTTTGTCCTCCCTTATTTTAAGACAGAAAGGCTGGATGAAAAGACTATGTTAGTGTAGGGAACAAGAAAATTGTGGCTCTCCAGATTTTCTTACTCTCACACTAGCCACAATTCGTTTCTAGAAATTCATTAACTTGTATTTCATATGTTCCTCTAGCAATTTCTGCTCCAGGAGATCTGAGTTACTGAGTTACTGTAGAAGCATTAGTCTTTCCAGGCTTTAGGTATCGGTTTGCCCTATGACCTCATTTCTCTCTTGTGTCCAAGCAAAGTCACTAATAGTCAGATTTTCCTTTTTTTTTTTTTTGGTGGGGGACAGGTTGGGAATCTACGTTGATAGTCAGATTTTCTATCTTTTTTGTTCTTGTTGCAAATGGATAGTGAGCACTTCTTACACTTTACATGTAGGAACTGAAGCCAGAATTCTAGGGTTGACCTTTCAATGCGGTTCTTTGTCACTGAGGACAACATGAGGATTGTAGAGCTTTCCATATGGTTAATTCTATGTATGACATGCCTTTTTCTATATTTTTCATGCCATTTTTATGGATTTCAACAATGTTTTGTAGTCCTCAGCTCAGTTACTTCAGCATTTGCTTATTCCATCTTTTCCTACTCAAGAGGAAACGAATTTAATCTATAACTGATTATCTGATTTCATCAAAGTCTACAGTAAATTTTATAGATGAGAAAATTTTGGACCTACGATGAGTTAGTAGTTTTCCAAGATAACCTAGGTTAATTTATAACTTAGAACTATGCAAAACAAAACAAAATTACCCTGAATTTCTTAAAACCTTGCTGTGTAAAATATATGACTCCAAGAATAGACTATAAATAAATTGCCTCTAAATTACTGGAGTGTTTCACAATGCATTAATTAAGATTTGGGTTCCTCAAGATTTGTAGGTAATAATGGAAAACCTGACCAAAGCAGCTTAAATCACTGTAGGTTTATTATCTCACACAACAAAAGGTGTGATGGAGGCAGGACAGTGGCTCAAAGGTGCTTCAGGGACCCAAACTCTATCTTCTGCTTTGGCAGTCTTAGCGTTTAAATCTCATTCTCACATTGTTGGAGATTTATATCTGTGTTACAAAGGATGGAAGGAAGCGATGAAGAGCAAAATGTAAGACTGTCTTCTTAAATTTACGTTATTTTGTCCTCATTGGTCAGTTCTAAGTGAAATGACATCGGCGTTGTTAGGGAGAGTGAGAGCCAAGTATTTTGATTTCCAGCTTTTATAGTAGTTGGAGACAAGGTAAAAGGTGTTGAGTCAACAACTTCCACATCCCATAAAAGGTGTCTAAGAAATCTTTCTTGCAGATACTAACACATTATCTCTATTTTAAAATTTCCATGTGATTCCTTCATGAATCATAGGTCCTTTCTTAGCTTCAACCTTACCTAGGTCTCTTTGTGATGCTAAAGCTGAGATTCTGCAAATCACATTTCCCTCAAGCCAGCTCATTCCCTCTTCGGCTTTGCCTTGGGCAATGCTGGAGGGAGAGTGGAAGGCCTGAAGAGAAGGGATTTGCTGCTTTCTGTTTTATTTCCTATTAGTATCAATCAGGTAGTCCTTTACTCTGGCAACAACAGCTATATCCATTTCGCAAGCTGTATTTTTTTCCCACATTGCAGGACCTGCTTGGTCATAGTCTTTCAAGGATCCTAGCAGCAGCTGGCCACTGGCCACCTTAGCAGGGTGCCTTGTCCAAGATCATGTGGCCTTAGCACTGGTATAGCTGGAACTCTCCTATAAATTTGAATCCCAACTTTATAAGAACCCTCCCTATGTTACTAAATTCTAATATTGCTTAGTTTTATTTCCCCTGTCTTCCCTGACCCTGAGGAAAAAGCTGTTTTCAGAAGTTACTTCTGTACTAACTTAGTGTTCTCTCTTTGTTTTCTCAGTTCTCCAGTCCTGGAAAACAGTTATTTATATTAAATTTTCTGTTTTATATTAAATTCCTGATGAAAATCTGAGTGATACAAAAGTTCGTACCAGGGAGGCCTCAGGATAAAGACACTCAAAGATGGGCTTTTTGGGATTGGTTTGATTGTGTCCTTGGGCTTGAACATGAATGTGAGCTCCTTGAAACTAGGAAATAGGATGCTAAGAATCATGTCATGCAGTGACATCATAGTTAATCAAATTATCATCTACGGTTGATTGTGATAATGTCCTTACTGAAACAAGTTTCTTAAGGGACCAATAAGCTGTTGTGTTATTAACTATTGTGGCAGCAACAATGATAACAAGGACAGTAAAGTGAGATACTGCTCTTGCTGGCACTGAAATCAAATGGAGGAAAGTTTTTAAAAAGAGTAAGTTTAGGTCTTTAAACTCTCAGCTTAAATCTCGGTCAGAAGATTAGACATGGTCTATGCTGAACCTAAAGGAATCTCTTAGTTTTGTAGCTTCAAGGCTGATCTCACTGCAACTGTAATTGTATGTGCTGTGGAATTGCTACACAAGTTGATTTTTGTGGTAGATGCTATGATGTGCCCCCAGATCTTCTCTGAGGAATAAAGACCTATTCTCACAGCTGTTCTCAGTGCTACAAGGGACATCAGCTGTATCATTCTTTCGGGGGAATACTTTGACTGAAGATGAATGCCTCTCTCAAGGTCATGTCTCATTTGAGAGAAATTCTGCATCTCCAATGACTGATTGATGCCAGTGTATAAAGACCAGGTCCTCCTATCTCCACTTGGTATAATATTGAAGAGGTGCCTCAGGTCCACAAAGCTCCACATGCATTTGCTGAGGCCCAATCTAGCTTCTTTCTCCTACTTCCCACACATGTTGATACCACAAGCATTCTTGTACTGCAAGAGTACTACACAAGTAATGTACTGCACCCTAATGTTCATCTGAAACTTTGCTTCCCATGGAACCTAACTTGTGACCAATTCATAGTCCAACAATTGTCTAATGTGAAAAATACTGAAAAATACTTAGTATGGAGTACAGAAACTATGAGACTTGAAAGAGGATCATCCAGATGGATTTAGATAAAACTGATAATCTGGAGCCCTCAGGCTTCTCTGAGTCTTCCTTCAAAGTAGAAGCATACCCATCTCTTGTGTCCAAATATATTTGATTTCCTTTCCTTAAATACCCTTTAATAACTCACCCTAGGATGATTATTTTATGAAGCGGTACTTACTCAACACAGTTAATCCCTGCCACTAGACTTTTATCTACAGTCAGATTTAAATATATTCCAGGGGAAAATTTAAAATATGATTCTATAAATAGATTATATTAAAAAGTAATTAAGGGGCACCTTGGTGCCTCAGTCAGGTAAGCATCTGACTCTTGATTTCAGCTCAGGTCACAATCTCACGATTTGTGAGATCGAGCCCCATATTGGACTGCTTAGGATTCTGTTTCCTCTCTCTCTGCCTCTCCTCTATTCTGTATCTCTCTCTCTCAAAGTGAATAAACAAACATTAAAAAATGTTTAAAGATTTGCTCTAACGATTAAATAGTATAGTGTATTTAAAACTATTTTATTCACACCTAGATATGGGAATGGTTCAACATTAAATATAATCATGTATATATAAGGTTAGATAGATAAATTTTTTCTCTGTCTGTCTCTGACCTCTGCTTCAAACACAATGTGTCATCTCCTTTTGATTCCATAATCATATGTTCTTCTTTGACTCTGTCTCTCTTGTATCCCTTATAAGAATTTTTGTAATTACAGTGGATTTAGAAAGATAATACAGAAAAATTTGTCTATCTCAACATTCTCATCTTAATATAACCATATGTGCAACTCTCTTTTTGCCATGTAAGCTAACATATTCTTAGGTTTAAAAGATTAGGATTAGGACATGGACATTTTTTAGGGAGAGTACTATGTTTTTAATTGTTTTTAATGTTCCATTTATTTTTGAGAGAGAGAAAGACAGTTTGAACAGGGGAGGATCAGAGAGAGGGGAAGACACAGAATCTGCAGACAGGCTCCAGGCTCTGAGCTGTCAGCACAGAGCCCAACACGGGGCTTGAACCCATGAACTGTGAGATCATGACCTGAGCTGAAACTGGACACTCGACCAACTGAGTCACCCAGGTGCCCCATGGGAGAGTACTATTTAACCTAGGAAAGTCAATACTCTGTCCTGCACAGAACTTTTTCTCTCCCATGTGCAAAATACATTCACCTCATCCTAACATCCTCATAAGTTTCAACTTTTAACATGCCAATTCAAAGGTCAAAATCTCAAAAACAAACAAACAAAAAATAAACTTCAAAGTCCATCTAAATCTCATTAACTCAAATGTCTCAGATCTAATCAACTAAATCTTTAAAATCAGGTATGGCTGAGATTTTGGATGTGATCTATCCTTAAAATCCTTCTCTATCTGTGGGGCTGTAAAGCCATAAAAGTTATCTGCTTCCAAACTACAATGGCTGGACAGACGTAGGATAAATATTAAACCTTCTTGGTCAAAAGGAAAGATAATGGAATACCAAAAGAAGACACTAGTCCCAAATAATTTTGAAATCCAGCTGGGCTGCCGGAGGCCCGCTCTGGCAGGTCCAGGGCTCCCTGAAGGGGTAGCGATGGATGAAAGCAATGAAGAGACACTCACGCAGTTTCTTAATTGGTCCAGCCCAGCATCCCCAGCACTGGGCGGTATCTATTAGGTCTCAAGCTCTGGAGATAATCTTTTGTAGACCAGAGCTCCTGCATCTAACTCTGTGGCTCCAATCTCAAAGTCACCTTTCCTATTTAGTAAAGGATAGTAAATGTCTGAAGCCAAGTAATTCTATCAGACTGTTTACTGCCTGTATAATTTTGTGAGTCTGGCATCCTGTTTTCATTTTATTCTCTCTGTATCCCTTTCAGTTCAAACTGGCAGTGTTACTGCTGTTAGAAGAGGCTCAAGAACTCCCGAGATTCACTCCATTAGACATAAGGCTCCTCCATAGATCATTCCTAGATAATTTCATCTCTATTCCTGGCCCCCACTGAGATGGATTTGGGTATCCCCGAATCACATGCCTAATCTCTTTAAAAAGCCCTTTATGTGATTAAATGCTTTGACTTATTGATTCTTCTGAGGTACTAGCAAAGGATTGTTCAGCCACACTCTTGGCTTTCTCTACAGAACAGATTTTACTAACAGCGAATCTCTTAATTTTAGCATCTTTTGCAATCTGGGTAGGCTGAGAATTTCCCAAATCATCAAGTTCTGGTTTTGTTTTTGTTTTCTAATTACTTAACAGTTCTTTCTTCAGTCACTTATTTTACTATACGCAGCAATAATAATCCAGACCACTTCCTCAATACTTTACATGAAAATCTTCTTAGCTAAATATCCAAGGGAATCCCTGACATATTCTGCTTTTCACATAACTGCAGGACATAATTTTGCTAAGCTTTCTGCCACTATATAACAAGACATTTCTTTCTTTCAATTTCCAATAATATGGTCTCCATTTACTTCTGAATGTCTATATTTCAGCAGTTTGTTTACAATTTAGACATCTCACAATTATTATGTTATTATTTAGATCTATCTCCTGGTGGCAGCCAACATGGAGATTTTTGCCTTTTAACTCAGTTTGTAAACCAGAATATTTTGTTTGAAGGCTGGAATCCATTTAGGAAAACTCTAGAACAATGTAACAACAATGTACTTTAAATTTTCTTCTTCTAAGAGTTCTCCAAAGAGAATGCAGCTATTTACCAAGGTGATATGCACTGAGGAAAAGAAGAACTTAAATTGGCACTAGATTGACAAACACTTACAAACCTAAGATGCCACCATGGTCCACTAGTCAATATGTGGTGTTCTGGCAGCCAGGTGATAAATGGAGTTTTATGCCTAGGTTCAGGTCACAGTGTTGTGTGTCCATCCTGTAGTTATTTTCTCAGTTTCTGAATGTATTATTGAATCACTATATACCCTAGACTTCCCTCCCACTACAAGCTGAAAATCTAATAACAAGTCCTACTTCTAGTTGATATAATGAAGTCATAAAAGTCACAGAGGTATCCAATTGCAAGAATAATGATAAAGAAAAATTGATTTTATTTTCAATGCTATCAGTAACTTAATTTAGATATAAAATGAGATGGCTCTTTATAAAGCACAATGAAAGTCATAAATGCTGACCAGGAGAAATACAGCTTCTACATCAAGGGCCTTTTCACTGACCTTCAGTAAAACAAAGAACATCAAAACAATGTAATACTATGGAGAATGCTCTGGATAACCTTTCTTTTTAGCTAAGGCAAAAAACAGTTGCTGGGAGAAGGACAGGAAATTGTCTAGATAGAGTATTCTGTACATGACAAAGCAGGAATTAAATTTATCATATATTGATCTACCAGCATAAAGGGTCCATTATTCATTATTGTCCCCTCAGCAGTCAATCAATTTGTTGAACAAAGGAGTGAAAACCCCTGAATCGAGTATCTGTATCTCAATTTTCTTCCATCATACTATATTGTCCTTCATCTTTACATTAGAATGATTATTCCTGTTCTTCCCTCTTTTTGGTTCACAAGCTGGCTCCCTGTACACAGTGAGTAAGGAAAGAATGAAGAAAGAGGCAGACCACTCCATATTGGCAGGTTTAATAAGAAGGAGAACCTACATACAAGGCCTATCATGGGCAGTGGTGAGATGAGTAGATCTACACACAAAGCTCCCAGTATCTTAAATATTTATATAGAGGCCTTAACTGACTTTCATCACATATACTGTGTTGGAGCACAAACAAGTGCAAAGAGTATATCCATAAGGGGAGATGATGTTTATATGGTGCAAAGTATTTGTGCAAAATGCAGGATGAGGAACGTGTTTGTGCAGAAGAAAGACCAGCATCATGTGTTAAAGTGCAAGTTAAATGCTTGATAGGAAGTGGGAAATTTTCCTACTTTAGTAAATCTACCAAAATACGGTAATTGCAAAGAGCAAAAGATTAATCTTAAAATGGAGAAGACTGGCAGATATCCCCTTCATCATGGGGTCAAGGTAAACATCAAAGTAATGGGATACAACAAAATTATGTGCAATCTTATAGAATGTACTAAGAATATAGAGAAATATTTAACAGATCTTTCCAGAAGGGCACCTGGGTGGGTCAGTTGGTTAAGCATCCAAATTCAGCTCAGGTCATGATCTCATGTCTTGTGGATTAGAGTTCCATGTTGGGCTCTGTGCTGACAGCTCAGAGCCTGGAGCCTGCTTAGGATTCTGTGTCTCCCTCTCTCTCTCTGCCCCTCCCATGCTCATGCTCTGTCTCTCTCAAAAATAAACATTAAAAAAAGAGAAAGAGATCTTTTTTGAAAAGATAAATAAACTAAATCTTTTAGGGAAACATCAGACATACCTAAATTGAATGGCTTCCTATAAAATAAGTCATCTATTATTACTTAGTCACAAAATAAGGAATGAGGAAGAGTTCTGTACTGAAGGAGATAAAAGACAGCTCCATGCAATGTATGATTCAGAACTGGATTATTTTCTTTTAAAGGATGCAATTTGGACAACTTATAAAACTTCAGTGGGGCAGTAATATGTAACCTACTGCATATTTTAGTGAGGTTTAAATAAGAAAACTGGTGTTTAGGACAGGGACTAATCTTACTTTATGTGTTAAATACAAGGGGTCTGTTGTGTTTGTTTTTACGTGTCATAGATTGAATATTTGTATCACCCCCAAATTTATATATTAGAACCTAATCTTCAATGTGTTGGTCATGAAGGTAGAGCCTTCATGAATATGACTGCTCTGCTCGTATAAAGAGACCCCCAAAGAGTCCCTTTGCCCCTTCACCTGGTGAGGTAACAGTGAGAAAAAGGTCATCTGTAACCCAGGAAGCAGGCTCTCACCAGATACCAAATTTGCTCGTGTCTTGATCTTGGATTCCTTAGTTTCCAGAACTGTAGAGAAGAAATACATTTCTCTTGTTTATCAATGACCCAGGCTATAGTATTTTTGTTAAAGTAACCTTTATGGACTAAGAAAATATGTTTGTTTTTCAATTCTGTGAATATTATTTTATTAACCATGGACTTTCTCTGTCTACACCAAATATAGGAAGGGCCTGGGAAAAAGTCTTCTGCTCGAGCTCCACTATGCTCTCAAAACCTCCATATGGGAGAAGAGCTAATGTATCCGATTAGTGAGATAGAGACAAAGGTGTAGATTGGCCCCATACTCCATGAAGATTTCTGTCTCCCAGAACTGAGTGAGTTGAAGCAGAACTCCGAGATGTGGTGACTAGATGCATGTCTAAATTTAGGAGGACATGGAAAGACTCAAATTGGGTTACCAGCTCTAGCTGTCAGCTCAAATCCAATTTTACTGTTAATAAGGCAGATACTAACATTTACTCTTCATTAGATTCCAACATATATATATATATATATATATACACACATACTATATTAGATTCATATATATATATATATATATATATATATATACACTATATTTCAGAATGCAGAAGAAAAGAAGGATTTGATTAACGATCCTCCTCAAAATGCTCAGTTTATGGTCATAAAGTAAAATCCCTACAAAAGAGTAGTCACTTGAGATTCAATAAACAACCAATAGAGATGAAAGTTTCTGGAGCAGCTCTGACTTTAGTGGTCTTATACTGTGAAGGTCTTGGAACTTTATGTGTTGCTGCAGGTGTCACTGCCTGGTGTTAGTAGTCATGTAGTGGTGATAGGTAAGTAAATCGCTTTAGTACTTCTATTACTTTACTAAGGCTGCCATAACAAGGTACCACAAACTGGATAGCTTAAGTAGCAATAAAAAAAATGTATTGTCTCACAAGGCTAGAAATATGAGATCAGCATGCCAATGATCAGTTCCTTCTGAGGGCTGTGAGAAAGAATCTGTTCACTTGCCCTCTCCTCTAACTTCCAATTGGTTGCTGACAATCTTTAGTCTTCCTTGACTTGCAGAAATATCACACCAATCTCTGACGCCATCTTCATATGATGTTATCCTTATGTGCATGACTGTGCCCAAATATCTTCTTTTTATGTTAATTTGGGGGCGCAACCTACTCTGTATGAACTCTGTTTAACTAACAGAGTCATGTCATGTAATGACATGCTTTCCTAATAAAGTCATCTTTCAAGTTACTAGAGCTGAAGGCTTCAATATATGAATTTTGGGGGATACAATTCTACCCATGACAGTACTATTTGCTCAAGAATTGGAATTCTAAGCAAGGTCTAATTATGACTGGGTTTTAGAGTTCAGAATGTAAGTTCACCCCAGACTGATATTAGATTTTATTAATGAATATTTTTTAATGGAGTTGTTTTTTGTTTTAACTTGTGCCTGAAACTTTATTTCTAGTAGTGAGTTTGCTCACAGAACCAGGTAAAGAGGACTCAGACTGGGTTTGTAAAGTTATATATAGATATCTAATTATAAATATCTATGTCACAACCAGTAAGGAAATAGTTAGAGTAAGGGAAATTAAAGAGATGATTATTGTGGGGGTGTTTTTATTGGTTCACAATTGCTACTATAACAAATTGTCATTAAACTTAGTGGCTTAAACCAATACAAAAACATTGTCTTATAGTTCTGTAGAGAAGTCTCAATGTGTTTTGAGGGCCTGAACGAAGTTTTCAAAGGGGTGGTGTTTTTTCCCGGAAAATATAGAAAAATCCATTTCCTAGTCTTCCCTAACCTTTTGAAAATATCCCACAGTCTTTGACTCTTGGCCCCTTCCTCCATCTCAAAGCCAGCAACAGTGCATCTTCCATAACATGTGCTTCCATAACATTTCCCTCTATGTTTTTATGACACATTTTTCCACTTCTTAAGACCCTTTTGATTGCATTGGGCCTACATGCATAATTCAAGATAATGTCTCCATTTTAAAATAAACTGATTAGCAACTTTAATTCTAGTTTGTTATCTAGCCTCTCTGAGGATTAGAACTTGAACATCTCAAAGACAAAACCAGTGGTTATTTTACCTACCACTAGTTTCCTTTGATGAAAGTTGCAAATACAGAAGGCAGACTAAAGTATATGAAAACATAAATGAAGTATACCTGCACAAAAATCTTTTAAAGAGAGAGCTATAAAGGAGGATGTTGGGTTGTTATTAAATCAGGTTTTTACTAAATCAGATAAGAATAAAGTGAAGATAAAAACTCATAATCTGCAGGGCCAGAACACAATGACTTCCCTAGGAGGACCCTATCAAAAAACTTTTCTAAAACTATTTTTTTCAAAACTACAAGGGATGTCAATAGTAAAAGTTAGGAAACCGTCCCCTAAAAACTTGGAAGTATAGTTGTTAAATAAGATTTCAAAAATTTTATTGAGGAAGTTAGACACAACTGAAATGTATTTTAATGTATATTTGGTTAAATCGTGCCAAAGAAAGAGTCTTATATTATGGATTACATCTGTTAGAGGAAACATCCCTTGAAATTTTTCCTATAACACAGTACATTGATTTTAGTTCTAATTAAGAAATAGACTGATTTCAGTATATTTCCACTAGGATATAACCAACTCAAGCAGATGAAGTTGATCAAAGTACTGCAAACTGTTAGCAGAATAAAATCACACCACCTTCACATTGATCACAGGAACAGTCACTCAGACAGATGGATATAATTCTCTAGGAAGAGTCCAAAGGTATAGCGAACTTGGTTGATGACTTAAAGAGCTTGGAATCAAAGCCTCACAATTCCAGTTTCAGCACCAATATTTAAAAACTTCTGAGTCATAATGCCCACACCTACAAAAGGGAAACCTTGGG
>NC_043710.1:62437996-62518346 GCF_006229205.1 Suricata suricatta
CTCACAATTCCAGTTTCAGCACCAATATTTAAAAACTTCTGAGTCATAATGCCCACACCTACAAAAGGGAAACCTTGGGAAAATGTGATGCATTTAATTATGTATCCGTAGGTACCTCTGCCTGTGACAATTTCTCAGATTTACCTTTTATTTTCTTGAAAGTTTTCAGGAGTACTGGTATTTTGTAGCATGTCCCTCAGTTGGGGTCTGTCTATTGTTCTTCTGATTACACTAGAAATAGGAAGGAAGTTCACAGAGGTAAAGAGGCACTTTCATCCGAACATTTTAGAGGTATGTTATCAACATGATTTATCACAGTTGACATTAACTTTGACCATCTGGCCAAGGTCATGTTTATTAGGTTTCTTTACTGTAATGTTGCTTGTATTCCTTCACTCACCCTTTCATTCCATACTATATTCTTTAGAAAGATGTCAATATGCACACCTTCATTTAAGGAGAGAAACGTTATGTTCACCTCTTTGAATGTGTAGAATCTACATAGTTTATTTAGAATTCTGCACAAGAGTTTTCTGCATCCTACCTTATTTATTTATTCAATTATTTATTTATAGCAATATGCACTCATGGATATTTATGTTATATTTGGGACTATAATCCAGTAATACTTTGTTAATGGCTAAGAGTCTATTTCTCCTTTATTTACTTACTTACTTACTCATTTATTGATGTATTTAGAAAGAAAATATATGTGTGTGCCTGAGTAGGAGAGGGGCAATGGGAGAAGTAGAAAGAGAATCCCAAGCAAGCTCCATGCCCAGCACAAACCCCCAACTATGGCTAAACTCATGACCATGAGATTATGACCTGAGCTAGAATTAAGAGTCTGATGCTCAACCAACTAAGCCACCCAAGCACTCCCCTATTTTTCATTTTAAATAAATCTCTACTTCATATATATTTATGCTTTGTTGTTTTGTGCATACATGTTCTGGATTGCTATATCTTACTGAAGAATCAACACTTTTATCACTATACAATGCTCCTCTATGTCGCCATTATTTTTCTTGTTTTGATATCTGCTTGTCTGAAGTTAGTATAGCTACTCCAGCTCTGTGTGTGTGTGTTTGTGTATGTTAACATCGTATATATTTTCCATACCTTTTCTTTCAACGTGTGTTCCTTATATTTAAGATTTCTTTCTAGATTTTTTATAAACAACAAATAGTTGTATATTTTAAATTTACAAGCTGTATCTGTATTTTTCTTTTTTCTTTTTTTTCTTCTTTTTAGAGAGAGAGTATGAGCAGGAGAAGGGTAGAGGGAGAAGAAGAGAGAATTTTAAGCTGGCTTCATGATGAGCATGGAGACCAACTCGGGGCTCAATCTCACAACACTGAGACCATGACCTGAACCAAAACCAAGAGTCAGACATTTAAACTAAGCAACTCAGAGTCTAGCCATATCTGTATTTTAATTGCTATATTCAGATCATTAACATTTAGGGTGACTATCGATAAAGTTAAATACTATATGCTCTGTGTATCAATGTTTTCTATGCATTACACTTGGCCTTTAAGTCTTTTATTTCTTCCTCTCTTTTTTTCTGCCTTCTCTCTTTTTGTTGTTGTTATTTTGTCTCCTCTGGTTTTGATTGTATATTTTATATGATTTCATTTTCCATCTTTCTTGGTATATCAATTTTAGTTCATTAAAAATTTTTAAATTTATTTTAATGATTGCTGTGGGCTTTGCCACATATAATATACATTTTTAACTAATCTAAATTGACTTTTGAATAACCATATTCTGCTTCATGGATAGGTCAGTTACCTTATAATTATAATTCAGTATTCTTTAAAAAAAAAATATTTTTTTTTTTTTGAGACAGATTTTTTGCATGTGGGCAGAGGGAGAAGGAGAGAGAGAATCTTAGTGCAGATTTCACTCTTAATGTGGAGCCCAATGCAAAGGTCAATCCCACTACCCTGGGATCATGACCTGATGTGAAATCAAGAGTTGGACACTCAACCAACTGAGCCATCCAGGTGCCCCTTATTCAGTATTCTTAATTCCTTTAATTTCTTATAAGCATTGCTATACTTTATTCACTTATCTATGTGCTATAATCACCCAATGTATTCTTACTATTATGGCTTGGAGCAATTATCTATTAAGTAAATTAAGAATAAGAAAAATAGGGGCCCCTGGGTGGCTCAGTTGGTTAAGTGTCCAATTTTATCTGAGGTCATGATCTCATGGTCTATGAGTTTGAGCCCCTCATCAGACTCTGTGCTGACAGCTTAGAGCCTGGAGCCTGCTTCAGATTCTGTGTCTCCCTCTCTCTCTGCCCCTCCCCTACTCATGCTCCATCTGTCTCTGAAGAATGAATAAACTTAAAAAAATTAATCAGGAAGATGGTGGAAAAGTAGGGAGCTCTGTACTTTTTTGCCAGCCTGCATCTCTAAAACCAGGAAGGACAGAAGCCATCAGATACTGATCTGCAAGAGTCTGGGAGGAAAAGAGACAGAGTCTGCTAAGAAGATGGCCTCATAAGTGCATGACTGTGAACTGAGGAAGATAAAAACAGGCCAGGAACTGGAGGTGCGGAGGGGAGGAAGCCTTCCTCTGCGGAGAGCCACAGAGAGGAGGGAAAGAGAAAGTGGCTTAAACTGCTATAAACTCTCTGGAGAACAGAAAAACCTCAGCTCAGGATGCAACCTTATCCCATCTGTAACAGCAGGGCTTTAGGCAAGAGATTTTTTTCTCTAGCTGTGGTGGTTTCCTTGGGCTAGTTACCCTGATCCCTGGTGGCGTCATGAGAAACTGCTCCCCTACTCCCCCATACTCCATCCCTGGCTAAGAAGCCGCCAGGCCTGTGGGAGTACATTTTGGGCATTACATTTAAAGTGCATGGACTAAAATCTGGAAACGAGGCAGAGCTTTAGAAATACAACTCGGCCCACTGTGGCTTACACGTGGTGCAAGGAGATTGTACCCAAAAGAGTGAATTGCAACACTTGGTTCCAGAAGAGATTGGGGCGCCATCATTTTTCTCCTTACAGCCACCAAGGCGGGGCCTTAGGGAGGGGAACCCACAGTGGAGGCAAGAACTGAGAGCTGTCTACACCAAACCACGACCATCCGCATTGGAGAGGTGCTTTCTTTTTTTTTACTGGAGCCTGGGGCTTCAAGATCACATTGATGCATTGTTGTGATCAATTCTTGCTATTCAGATATATTTTCCCTTGTCTTATTCTTATCTCTCTCCAGCTGAGTGGGCACTCTGGTTATTGGTTTGTTTAAACAATCACATTTAATCTATTCTCTTGATACATATTCTACACCTCTGTCTCTACCTTCCTTTCTCTCTATATATGGGATAATGAGACTATATAGTTCCTTGGGTAACATTATCTTTGTTTTTTTTCTCCTCACCTCCTACCATATCCACCTCTTTCTCTGAATTAAGCCTTTTAGTCTCTCTGCCTGGCCAATGTTCAACTTTGCTTCCTCCCCACCCCTATCATTTCTCTCTTTGTATATGCTCTTCCATCAACACTGCCTCCACCCTGCTCTTTATTTGTAGCTGGGGTTTCTGGTTTTATGCTTTTAGACTGTCCTTTGTCTTTTGTTGTTTTTGTCCCCCCCCCCCTTTTTTTTTTTCTTTTCCCTTCTGGTTTGCTTGTTTGATTGACTTGTCTGTGCATTTGCATGCTTTTGTTCCCTGTGTGTTTGTCTCTCTGTTTTTCTTTTCAGGGCTACCTCAAGAAACAAGCCTAAGTCACATGGTGGAGAGTCCCAAATTTCAATACGAGTATTGAAATAAAATAATCAAAGGCACAACCAGAGAGATCAAGGGATACCATCAAAAGAACACTTCCTAAATGGACAGGCCCTGGACAGTCAATGAGTCTCCTTTAATATAGCAATACTCACAGGTGCAGAGTGCATAACAAGCTTTTAAAACTGACAAGAGACAGAAACTTAGCCAAAATGATGAAAACCGTCCCCTAAAGAAATTCCAGGAAGAAATCACAGCTACAGAACTGCTCAAAATATATATAAGCAACATAGCTTAGCAAGAATTTAGAACAACTATCATAAAATTAATCACTGAGCTTGAAAAAGGCATGAAGACATCAGAGAAACTATTGCTACAAAGACTATGGATCGTAAAAATTGTGATGAATTAAAAAGTGCTATAAATGAGGTACATAATAAGATGGAGGCTGCCACTGCACAGATTGAAGAGGCAGAGAGGAGACTAGGTGAATTACAAGACACAATTATAAAAAAAGAGGAAGCTGAGAAAAAGAGAGATAAACTGATCCATATATGTGAAAGGAGAATTTGAGAACTGAGTGATACAATCAATCAGAACAATATCATTATAATAGGAATTCCTGAAGAAAAAGAAAGAGAGAAAGGTGCTGAAGAGGTACTTGAACAAATTATAGGCAAGAACTTTCCCAGTCTGGGGAAGTTAAATAGACATTGAAGTCCAAGAGGCACAGAGAACTCCTCTCAGACGTAACTTGAATCAGCCTTTGGCACAACATATCATACTGAAACTGACAAAATATAAGTATAAAGAGAGAATTGTAAAAGCAGCTAGGGATAAAAGGGCCCTAACATACAAAGGGAAACTTATCAGAGTAGTTGCAGACCTATCTACTGAAACTTGGCAGGCCAGAAAGAAATGGCAGGAAATCTTCAATGTGATGAATAGGAAAAAATATGCATCCAAGAATCCTTTATCCAGCAAGCCTGTCATTCCGAGCAGAAGGAGAAATAAAGGTTTTCCTAAATAAACAAAAATTGAAAGAATCCATCATCACTAAACCAGCCCTACAAAAAATCCTGAGTCACTCTATGAGGGAAATGTTGCAAGGAATGCAAGGTATCAGAGACACAGCTATAGCATGAGAACATAATGACTCTAAACCCATATTTTCCAATAATAACACTGAATGTAAATGGACTAAATGTTCCAATCAAAAGTCATATGGTAGCAGAATAGACTAAAAAAATCCATCTATTTCCTGTCTACAGGAGACTCATTTTAGACCCGAAGACACCTTCAGATTGAAAGTAAGGAGATGGAGAAATGTCTATCATACAACTGGAAGAAAGCCAGAGTAGCCATACTTATATGAGACAAACTGAACTTTAAAGTAAAAGCAGTAACAAGAGATGAAGAAGGGCATTATATAACAATTACAGGGTCTATCCATCAGGAAGAGCTAACAATTGTAAACATCTATACACCGAATTCAGAAGCACCCAAATACATAAAACAGTTAATCACAAACAGACACAATCTTATTGATAAGAATGTACTAATTTCAGGGGATTTTAACACTCCACTTAGAGCAATAGATAGATCAGCCACACAGAAAATCACTAGGGAAAAAATGGACCTGAACGACACATTGGAAGAGATGGATTTGACAGATATATTTAGAACTCTACATCCTGAGGTTAGAGAATCCACTTTCCTCTCGAGTGCACATGATACATTCTCCAAGATAGACCACATACTGGGTTATAAAGCAGCCCTCAATAAATAAAAGGATTATAATCATACCATGCATACTTTTATGCTATGAAACATTAAATCAATCACAGGAAAAAGTATGGAGAACATCCAAAAACATGGAGGTTAAAGACCACCTTACTGAAGAATGATTGGGCAATTCAGGCAATTAGAGAAGAAATTTAAAAATATATGGAGACAAATTAAAATGAAAATACAACAATCCAAACTCTTTGGGATGCAGCAAAGCCAGTCCTAAGAGGAAACTATATTGCAATCCAGGCCTATTTCAGAAAACTAGAAAAGGCACAAATACAAAATCTAACAGAGCACCTAAAGGAACTAGAAGGAGAGCAGCAGGAACACCCCAAACCTAGCAGAAGAAGAAAAATAATAAAGATAAGGACCAAAATATATAATATAGAATCCCAAAAAACAGTTCAACAGATCAATGAAACCTAGAGTTGGTTTTTTGAAAAAATAAATAAACTTGATAAACCTCTAGCCAGACTTCTCACAAAGAAAAGAGAAAGCACCCAAATAGAAAAAATTACAATAGAAAATGGATCTATTACAATCACTCCCTCAGAAATACAAGCAATTATCATGGAATACTATGAAAAATTATATGCCACCAAACTGGACAACCCAGAAGAAATGGAGAAATTCCTAAACACACATGCACTACCGAAATTCAAATGGGAAGAGATAGAAAACCTGAACAGACCCATAACCAGTGAATAAATAAAATCAGTCATCAAAAATCTCCCAATGAATAAGAGCCCTGGGCCAGATGGCTTCCCTGGGGAATTCTACCAGACATTTAAAGCAGAGCCAATACCCATTCTTCTCAAGCTATTCCAAAAAACGGAAACAGATGGAAAACTTCCGGATTCATTCTATGAAGCCAGCATCACTTTGATTCCCAAACCAGACAGAGACCCAGCAAAAAAAGAGAACTATGGGCCAATATCCTTGATGAATACAGATGCAAAAATACTCAACAAGATACTAGCAAATCAAATTCAATAGCATGTAAAAAGAATTATCCACCATGATCAAGTGGGATTCATTCCTGGGTTACAGGGCTGGTTCAATATTCACAAATCCATCAATGTGATACATCACATTAACAAAAGAGAAGATAAAAACCATATGATCCTTTCAAATAGTTGCATAAAAAGCATTTGACAAAATACAGCATCCTTTCTTAATAAAAACCCTCAAGAAAGTCAGGATAGAAGTAACTTACTTAAACATCATAAAAGACATTTATGAAAACTCACAGCTAATATCATCCTCAATGGGGAAAAACTGAGAGCATTCTCCCTGAGTTCAGGAAGACGACAGGGGTGTCCACTCTCACCACTGTTGTTTAACATAGTGCTGGAAGTCCTAGCATCAGCAATCAGACAACAAAAAGAAATAAAAGGCATCAGAATTGGCAAAGATGAAGTCAAACTTTCAGTTTTCATAGATGACATGATGCTCTACATGGAAAACCTGACAAACTCCAGCAGAAGCCACTAGAAATGACCCATGATTTCAGCAAAGTCGCTGGGTACAAAATCAATGTACAGAAATTGTTTGCATTTTTATACACCAATAATGAAACAATAGAAATAGAAATTAAGAAATTTATCCCATTCACAATTGCATGAAAAACCATAAAATACCTAGGAATAAACCTTACCAAAGATGTAAAAGACCTGTACAATGAAAACTATAGAAAATTCAATAAAGAAATTGAAGAAGACACAATGAAATGGAAAAACATCCAAGGCTCATGGATCAGAAGAATAAACATTGTTAAAATGTCATTATTACCCAAAGCAGTTTACACAGTCAATGCAGTCCCAATCAAAATTGTACCAGCATTCTTCTCAAAGCTAGAACAAACTATCCTAAAATTCATATGAACCACAAAAAACACTAAATAACCAAAGTAACACTGAAGGAGGTAACCGAAATGGAAGGCATCACAATTTCCGACTTTAGCTTCTACTACAAAGCTGTCATCATCAAGACAGTATGGTATTGGCACTAAAACAGACACTTCAACCAATGGAATAAAATAGAGAATCCAGAATTGGACCCACAAATGTATGTCCAATTGATATTTGACAAAGCAGGAAAGAGTATCCAAAAGAAAAAACAGATGGTGCTGGGAGAACTGGACAGCAACATGCAGAAGAATGAAACTAAACCACTTTCTTACACCATACACAAAAATAAACTCAAAATGGCTCAAGGACCTGAATGTGAGACAGGAAACCATCAAAACCCTCGAGGAGAAAGCAGGAAACAGCCTCCTTGACCTCAACTGCAGCAATTTCCTACTCAACACATCCCAAAAGGCAAGGGAATCAAGAGAAAAATGAACTATTGGGACTTCATCAAGATAAAAAGCCTCTGCACAGCAAAGGAAACAATCAAGAAAACTAATAGGCAACCGACAAAATGGGAAAAGATAGTTGCAAATAACATATTGGATAAGGGCTGGTATCTAAAATCTACAAGGAACTTGCCAAACTCCACATCCAAAAAACAAATAATCCAGTGAAGAAATGGGCAGAAGACACGAATAGACACTTCTCCAAAGAGGACATCCAGATGGCCAACAGACACATGAAATGATGCTCAGCGTCACTCATCATCAGGCAAATACAAATCAAAACCACACTGAGATACCACCTCATGCTGGTCAGAGTTGCTAAAATGAACAAATCAGGAGACTATAGTTGCTGGCGAAGATGTGGAGAAATGGGCATCCTCTTACCCTGTTGGTGAAAATGTAAACTGGTGCAGCCACCCTGGAAAACAGTGTGTAGGTTCCTCAAAAAATTAACAATAGATCTCCCCTATGACCCAGCAATAGCACTGCTAGTGACTTACCCAAGGGATACCAAAGTGCTGATGCATAGGGTAAATGTACCCCAATGTTCATAGTAGCACTTTCAACAATAGCCAAATCATGGAAATAGCCTAAATGTCCATCAACTGATGAATGGATCCAGAAGATGTGGTTTGTATATACAATGGAATACTACATGGCAATGAGAAAGAATGAAATCTGGCCATTCATAGCAACTTGGATGGAACTCAAGGGTGTCATTCTAAGTGAAATAAATCAGGCAGAGACAGACAGATGCCATATGTTTTCACTCATAAATGTAACAGGAAAAACCTACAAAGGACTATGAAGGAGGGAAATGGGATAAATAATTGGGGAGAGGGAGGGAGGCAAACCATGAGAGACTCTTGAATACTGAGAAGAAACTGAGGGCTGAAGGTGGATGGGGAGAGGGGAAGGAGAATGACAAGCATGCAGGAGGGCACTTGTTGGGATGAGCCTTGGGAATTACATGGAAACCATCTTGACAATAAACTATAAAAGAAAAAAAAATAATCCAGGAAGGAAAAGGGACAAATAAATATTTGACAAAGCCACACCATAGTCATTGAAAAATAGACTGTTGTGAAGACGGTATAGGGATTTGTTATGAGAGGATTTTGCATACTCTCTCTCTCTAATTCTGCTCATATAACTTTGTTAGTGTTTTCAATATAGTTCTCCTCTACCTACCACACATTAAGAAAGATTTAGATGTGATGGCCTTTAAGTTAACTGATCAAGAGGACTGGTTCATGAAGTATATGGGGACCCAAAGGCTACTCAGGGCTTAAAATGGTGAGTTTTCTGATAGATAAGTTGGCCAAGGATATGTCCCTTAGAAAACTTGGGTACTGAGGATAGCAGGTGATTTCCTATGTAGCAGCAGATGCCCAAAGACCTGTTGTTGTTGTTGTTGTTTTAGTGAACACTATTATTACTTAAATCTAATTTCTTAAGGAATGCTGTTTGTTTGTTTGTTGTTGTTATTTTAAAGCAACAGTGTAGGGAATGAGCTTTAGGGTGAAGACCAATTATCTTCTTTATAAGCATTCCTCTCTTTTGGATGGTTAGTGACATTATGCAGTTAGAGAAAAATGTCCACATCTGCATCTTAGAGACAGCCTACCTCTCTCCTCTTACCCCCTCCTAGATGATGAAGTAAGAATCAAAATAGTGTTCAGAAAGATAAAGCAGGAATGTGACCACTTAAATCTATTTGGTGTGTATATAGGAAGAACCTAACCACTCAAGGATTTTTAGCCCAGTAGATAAAAGAATCTTCATGAAGGTGAGAGATCAAAACCTTAATTGACAATAAAGTGAATATTTGCATAAATAGTCTCTTGGTTTGTGCAGGAGTTAGGGCTTTGACATTCCAGCTAAGTGTTCTTTAACTAGAAATGCACATTTAACAGAAAGATATACAGGAATGGCCTGGAAGTCAAGAGGAGTCCACCTAGTAGAACAAAATGTCAGAGCTATATTCCTTTAGTGTCAGGTATTCTGTGGCATAAGAAAGTCACATTTGAATCCACTGGATAGGCTGTAAAGTTTTAAAATGCCTTCCAATAATATTTGACACTTTCTGAGAAAAGTAATCGCTAGAGATTCTTTATGGTATGTGTAGAGTCCCTGAATTTTTGCTTTTGTTTTTCTTTAATCTTAATTAACTTTGTGTTAAAGGGCAAAGGGAATGACCCCCTTATTGCCTAGAAAACCCAGGATGTGCTTTTACAGAACCAGCATTTGAGCAAGCATGTGTACCAAAGTGTTCTCAAATATAAGTGGCACACATATTACCTGCCTTATTTTATCATCTTACCCACTTGTAATAGGCAGCACATAGTCTTAGAGCATCATTGAAGCTTGCTCAGTGGCACACAGATGCACTTCAGGAGGCCAAATTTAAACACTCACTCTCTCCAATATTTCAAAGCTCTCCTCAATCCTTCTTAACAGGAGAAAGCTAGGAGCTACTAGCTCAGTCTTAGACACTTGGCACATTTTTTTTTAATTATAGATCATCTAACTTCAAAGTTCCTAGAGAAAGTATGAAAAAACTCAACCCAACTCCTTGTATGATACATCCACTCAGGATACTCACTGTATATAAAGTAGTTTATGTATTACTATATACTAAGAAGTATATCTAATAGCAGAAGATGTCAATTTATGCCCCCTGCTTAAAGAATCTGATTCCTAGGTCTTCTTGAATTACAACCTTTCACAGTTCCAGGCTTTTGGTGGAACACTCGCGTAACTCCATGGCACAAGGACATGACTTCTCCAGACTTTCCTGCTAAAGTCAAAGTTCACTCAAAAACTACACTAAAATAAATCCCAGAGGTTGGGAATTGTTGACCTTAATAAAAATCACTATTCGGTATGCCTAGAATGGATCTTCTTCACAAGATGATTAGAGGAAGACAGTCTAGATACGGTCATGATCACGTGGTTTGGCACTGTAGAGACTCCTCAAAGCATGTAAGTTTAGAATGTGAAGCTGGCGTGGGTCTCCATGAGGATCCCGAGCTGTTATTCATAGTCTCTTCTTCATTATCACACTGTCTACATTTAGCATCTGTGTGTGGTGGTAGAACATGACCGCAGGGAAAAATACAAAAAGAACACTTTCTGAATAAACACCAATAGAGCAGCGTAGGAGCAGGTACCCTTCTCTAGAATATACACTTGGTGTACTCCAGCTTGCTAAAACCTTTGAGTAATAAAATATAGGTGTTTTGGATGCTTTGTAAGCATCAGTTATATAGAAGGAAGGTTAAATTATAGCCCAGAAACTGCGTCAGAGAAGCCAAGATGAATGTACAATGGCCTCAAGATTAATGTGGTTTTTAGAAACAGCCTGCACATCAAGAGACTATTGGTGCCCGCTACAGACCCTTAAAAACCCACAGCAACAACACGGAGCCACGATGTCAAATAGTAAGAAAATGGGAAATCTAGATAAAGGGGCACGAGGCATTTTTTTTGCAAAAGGTTCCAAACATGTTATTCGGAGTAAACCGTAAAGAAATCTAACCAAAAAGATATCCTTTCCTACCTTGTATTATCTTATTAACAGACTTAAAATATTTCTCAATCATTGAAATTATACACTTAGCAAACTGTAGAAACATCCCTATGCACCGTAAAATTCTCTGCTCTGGATGCATACCACAGTCTGAGGGGTCTACATTTTTACATTTTCGTAAAAGAGATTTTGTTCTTACAATTGCTCAGGTGATATGAAAATACAGTCTCTTATTTTGACTCCATCACTATAAATCTCTATTGTTAAATCAATCATTTCAGTGATCCTGTGCCACACTTTCTCTATCTCAAAAATGATAGAAAAGGGGAAGATAAATCAAATTGAAGATTGATATATGTGCACTACAAAACAGTGCACAACTAAGCACATAAGATATGAAAAGGTGAACTCCGCTCTGATTGCTCTTAGTACTGCTCTCTGGAGTTCTAGACAAAGAAGAATATAACGTATCCCCAAAGATGAGAGCTGATAGTATATAATATGCTTTTGAAGAACTATAAAAAGAGTGGGTAGTTTTAAATTGAAATACATTCATTCATATTATTTGATCCTCATAATATCCCAAATCTGGCAAACAAATAGCAAAGTGCACACTTCTGGCCAGTAGCCAGGCTGTACAGGGATGGAGCTGAGATCCAGCCCCGGAGCCTTTTGCATATGTCACCATTTTATTTCCCCCACCATTTTGATGCATTGGAATATTTGGTCTGCCAGCCAACCTGCTGCCTGTTTTGTAAATACAACTTCACTGGGACACAGACATACCCATTTGTTTAAATATTAGAGATGGCTGCTTTTTCACTATAGCACAATTCAGTAGCTATGATAGAGACTTTGTGATTTACAAAGCCTACAACATTTACCCTTTGGTCCTTTGTAGAAAAAATTACTGATGCTTACTCTATTTCATTGGTAGTATAGGGAACTTGACTTTTTGATTCTCATCCCTTGATGTATTCTCATCCCTTGGTTAGGGTGAGCTGGTTATTGAAAGAAGGGTGAAAGGAAGGAAGGAAGAAGAAGGAATGGAGGGTGCAGGATAACAACTCAGAAAACAGCTGGATTTGACCATATCTAATCACTTCAACCCCGGCTTTCTTATCAATGAGCTAAACAGCCATAGTTTTACCAATGGAGATTAAGTAGGCAGGGGACTGGCTGACTGACTGGCGGACTGAATAATATGTCATTCCTTAGTCAGGTGTGATTTTTTTTTTTAACTTCAAGTTTAAACCTTTTTAGGAGAAGGATAACTCCTAGGATGCCCGCCCAGCTTTTGTATAAAGAAGTACCACAGGCTGACTGGTATCGTGGCAATTGTTATGTGCATAAATCTCAGTCCCTATGCACAACTTTAATTACTAAACTGCATTCACTTCATTTCTGCCGATTGTTTCACAGACGAGAAAAGTCTTATTTTTGGCACAACTGAGTCACACACAAATGGCACTTTAAAAAAACCCAGGCACGTTCAATTTGGATGTCAAATGGTATCGATGAATAATTTCACCAAAGAAGATTTTTGAGGATTTTTTTAAACTACCTGTATTCAATTCTAAAGTTCCTTCTCTGATTAGACTTACATTTCAGCTCAAAATACATAATGTTATCTTTCACATTATGCTGTGTACTCAAAACTGCAACAATTTCCCTGATCACTTTAGTGTTGGCATATTAGCATCTAAATTCAAAGCTGAGACAATGAATGTGTTAAGGAGGCAATTTAGCACCTTCTAACTTCTTTTCTCCCTCAGCTGCACATCTTGGAAAATCAGAAGCATTTGTGTGAACATATGTTTCACTTGTCAAGCTTCAGTCCATGGGGTCGTGCTTTGACCTTCCATTAACATTAGAAAGCCTTAGTCCCCAAAAACTAGCCTTGAAAGGAGAATGTGGGCCAGGGTGTCATCAGCATACTTTCAGTTATCTGACACTGTTTTTTTGTTTCTTTAAATAAAAAGAGAGAAGATAAAAATAATTGTCAATAAAGAGTTAATGATTTCATAAATTGGATTGAGTGGAGAGTGTGAGAAGTTTATCAAGTCAATGAAGGTGATCTAGTAAGAACTCTTCGGTTTTAAACAGATTGACAAATGTTACCAAAGTGTATTTCTACAACTCTTGTCTAATGTTAGGTGTCACTCTGTACCACTTCTCGTACAGAACAGGCACATGTCACCACCCTGCTTCAGGAGCTCCTGATCTTTGGCAGGATAAAATCCAAACCAAGAAACAGACTGAACTGTGAAGAATAAGCTGGTGGTTACCAAAGGTGAGTTGGGGGCAGTGGGTGAAATGGTGAAGGGATTAAGTGTACGTTTATGATGAGCACTGAGTCACGTATAGAATTGTTGAATCACTATATCATATACCTGCAACTAACATAAAACTGTATGTTAGCTACACTGGAATTAAAATTAAATACTTAATTAAAAAGCAACTATGGGACAAGGCATTCAAGGCCTTCAGGATCTAGACCTTGCCCACCTGCCAATGCTGGTGAATCTCCACACAGTCCAGCTAACCTAAACTACCTGCTGTCGTCCATATGTGTGCCATTTCTCTCAACTCCACTCCTCTAAACAGCCCAATCTCATTTTTGAAATGGGGAAATTGGTTTGAACTATATATTAATTTTCTTCTAGCTCTGAAATCTTCTGATGACCCAAAGCTGCATAAGTAAGAGGTAAATTGGACATCTTATTCTGTTTTAAATCTCTATATCCTTATTTCCCACAATGTCCATTCCATCAAGGCCAGGTTCAGTGGCCCAGATCAAGAAATTGGAAAATTGCCTTTCCTAAAAGTTGGCTCAGTCTGTTCAATTTTTCTGTTCTACACTATATCCCCTCTCTTTTTATCTGAATCCACTCCTTTTTTTTGTCCAACTATTAGCACACAATGAAGCGCTAATTTCTTTATAGGGAGCTTCACTGTAACTTCTCCAACACAGAAAACATTTTAATTATATTTGCATTCTGTCCCTTCCAGGATTTGTCCACACCCCCAAAGATATCACTGCTTTGCACTCTACACTCACATAACACATTTGAAAGCATCTTTATCTTGCTTGCAACATGTACCCAGCTTCTGTCCAAGTATTAACAACTGAACAATTTTCAAGACTGCTTCATCTTTTACTAGTTCTTTTTCCAAATTCTACACTCCCCTTCTAGAAATCATCTCTCTAGACTCTTCTTCCAAAATATTCCCAGTGCTTATTAAAATATGCATTTATATTACTACATATATTAGTAAAAACTTTACAATACTAGGAAGTAACAGCTTTGGGACAGACTGATAAACAATGCTAGAGTCCTTTATTATCCCTTTCACAAGGGTTAAGAGGTGAAGCAGCAGACAAAAATTTCTTCACAATTCTTATTGACTTGTCTAGAACTACAGAACTCACATTCCAGAACAAAACCTTAACTGGAGTATACGTTCAACCTAACTGAAGGCTTGGATCTCCCTTAATTTTCTGCCCTTATTCTCTAAAACTTGGCTCTTTTCTTTGAAAAGGAAAGAAAAAGGAAAGGCATGAGATCCTTCTGGAGCTGTTGCCCACTGGAACAGATTGCAAGAGTCACCCATCTTCATCAGCCTACCATCTAAAACGTAATTTCTGCCCTTTCGGCTGGACTTCATTTTTTTAATATTTTAATGTTTATTCTTGAGAGAGAGAGAGACAGAGTATGGGGAGGGGCAGAGAGAGAGCGACACACAGAATCAGAAGCAGGCTCCAGGCTCTGAGCTGTCAACACAGAGCTTGATGTGGGGCTCGAATCTATGAGCATGAGATCATGACCTGGGTTGAAGTTGGATGCTTACCCAACTGAGCCACCCAGGCACCCGGATTTCATTCTTTAAAGATGGAATTCTCTATAAATTGGGACAACATTGCTACCCCAACTCAGTATTTCCAGCTATAATATGGATACTTACTATATATTTATTGTTATGTATGTTTTACATGGCTATTACATGTGACCTTACTGTATAACATCCTTAAATACTATGAATAGTTCTGTATGATATATATGCACACAGGCACACATTCCTTACACACACACAAACACACACACACACACACACGTATGCACACACACACAGAACAAGCAAGCAAGCTGGAAAGAAGAAGATGGGAACCAGAAAGAAGATTAGGAGGAACAAAAAAAGGATTCTCTACAATTTGACACCATAATTATTAAAATACCCAAGCCTATAGTGATATTGTCTTACTAAATAAGAACTACAGATAAGCAATAATTTATTGAGTCCCTGATATGGCTAAGCTACTGAATTAGACTGCAATATTGATTTTTGTTTTTCAAATATAAAAGAATTAAGTAAATGTAATTATTCTTTTTTTAAAGTTGTACTCCATGGACTTAAATTATCTTTCATATCATCATCCTACTTATATATTCTCACCTGGACTTGGTGACAGTGAATTTAAAATGCTCATGTTTACATCTAAATAAGCATTATGTCTGAGAGAAGAATTTATACCATTAGCATTATCTGTATTTTCAAAGGAGACTGAGTTATGGTAGTTGCTAGAACGCGAAACTACACCCATGTCACTGATGATGATAATGAAGAGAGTGCAGCTTTACCTCACTTGAGTGAAATACCTAGGGATTGGATTGATTTTTAAGAACCACACTTTCAAAACAATGTATAGAACAAACAAATGTAGGGCAGGTAGTACAGAAAAGAGTAACCAGAGAGGGTGAGCTCTCTTACCCATAGGAGAAGTTGGAAGCTTTGGGGCCATTTTACTGTAAGAAAAAGCTTGGGGTCCAGGAGATTTATTTTTGTTTTTTGGGTTTTTTTTCTGATCCCAGAAGGAGCGGAGAATGCAGGAACAATGGGGGAAAGCTATATATATATATATTCTTCTTGTGACCTGAAAAATTTCCCCAAATTGAATGAATTACCATGGGAACTATCAATCAGTCCTCAGATGACTGCTTTATGGAGGACTCTGTGTAGACAAAATACTTTTGATTATCTTTGAGCTGCAAGAGACCTCAGAGGTAATCTGATTAGCACCACCCTTTTCTTGCCTTTGCATTTTTATTAAAGCCCAAGTTTATAATAACAAATGTCTTTCTAGTATTTGGAGATTGGAGAGAAAATGGTATAAAAATGCAGGACACTACAATAAACTGGTCAGGTTTTTATAGTAAGAATCACTGTCCTAATGTATTCAATATCCAATGCCCACAATGGGGCCCAGTAAATATTGGTTGCAACAAGTCGAACTCCTGGACACATTCCATTGCTCTTTCAGGTTTCTGCTTATGTTCTACACATGTTTTACACACATTCCATTGCTCTTTCAGGTTTCTGCTTATAAAGGCAATATTTTCCATGAGAATAAACAATACTCAAAATGATTGCAGTACATCATTTTTAAGTACATATTTTCATTTGTTTTACAGTATTGATCCATTTTAGCATTAGAAATCTTTGGTGTTGTTAAGCACAAAGGGTCTTCCTTGGACCTGAATCCAGCCATCTGAATTTGTTTCTTGCTCCCCCTCCTCACTGTAGCTTTCTCTCATGACTGATCATCCTCTGTCTAGACAAGGGCATCAAATGCCCAGCAGGTTCCCAGTCTCCAACCTTTCCAGGTTAACTCCATAAGATTCTACCCTGTCATGTTTTTATTTAAAGATCATCACTGGTTCCTCCATTACCTACAGACAAGTTTAAATCTCCATAGCATCACAATAAAAAAAAAAAAAAGATTTTCAGACCTCTGAGCTTCCTAGATGTTTTTCTTCAACTTGTTTTTCTGTGAACTACTCATACACTAAGGCACAGATTTTATGACTCTTTGGTTTATCTTTGTGTTCCCTAAGCTTGGCACATACAGTAGATAACCAATTTGTATTTGTATTTATTGAAAGAATATGACCGTTTGAAATTGGAATAAATCAATATGGTCATCATTAGCTAAGAATAATGCTAATCTCTCTCATTCCCCTGCAATAATGTGCACCTGGACCTAGAAACACTTCAATGTTACAGTGGTTTTTACTGCTGCATGGTGATCCATTTAAAATGGCATTTTTATAAGCCCACACTTTTTTCTCTCTTCATATTCTGGGTGAGAATGAAGCACAAAATGGATTTTTCAGAGCTATTATTATGCTGACACTGAAACTAAACACATCAAAAACACTAGTTGGAAACCTTGGAGATTTTGCAGGTTTTTTGTTTTGAGGTTTTGATTTTCAATCCTCTATATATCCAACTTGATCTCTAATGAATTTATGAATATTACTGCTGCTGCCTATATTTACTACCTATTATTGAATATTTTTAGCTTACATAAATCTAAAAAAATTTTTTTTATGTCTTTTATTTATTTTTGAGAGATAGAGAGAGACAGCGCGAGCAGAGGAGGGTCAGAGAGAGAGGGAGACACAGAATCTGAAGCAGGCTCCAGGCTCTGAGCTAGCTGTCAGCACAGACCCCGACGTGGGGCTCGAACCCATGAACTGTGAGATCATGATCTGAGCCGAAGCCGGCCACTCAACCGACTGAGCCACCCAGGCGCCCCAGCTTACATATAATCTAATAATAAGACATGGTGAACCATCACAGAGAATATAATACCTATGATCAAAGCTCTGTCCAAGCAATTTCTCCAAATCTGGTTCATCTTTTCTAAGATCCCCAGTATTAGTGTAGGTGGAGTGACTTGGTAGATGACCAGATGTTCGCCATTTCCAAACTCTTTCTTTGTGCAAATTGTGACATGCTTTTCTTCATATTTTTAGTTGCTGTGTTTCATAACCCTGCCATTTATTTATTTCCCTTTAATTCTATCGATGACTGGACTTGCTCCCATCCTGCCATTGTCCTTAGTGACAACATATGTCAGCCTTCATTGCATTCACTAACATTCAGACCAATTGCATGAGTGACATAAAATTACAATTAAACAACTAAGAGGGCCATCTGGGTGGCTCAGTTTGTTAAGCATCCAACTTTGGCTCAGGTCATGATCTCATGGTTCATGGGTTTGAGCCCTACAACAGGCTCTGTGCTTGGAGGCTGCTTCAGATTTTGCATCTCCCTCTCTCCCTGCCCCTCCCCTGCTGGCAATCTGTCTCTGTCTCTCAAAAATAAATAATAAACACTTTAAAAATTAAAAAAAATAACTTAAAAAGCATGAGACATGGAATTAAGGTACAAAAGGGAAGAAGATAATGGGGAAACCAGAACAAAGACTGAAGCCTTAGTTGAGAAAAGAAGAAGAGATCACAATGCTACCAAATATGTAAAAGCATGAATTCTGGCCCTCACCTCCTCCTTTAATGCTCCTAAAAGTAATTATCATATAACATTGTTATTTGACCCAACAACACCCTCCAATTAATCCCATTCTAGCATGTGACTTTATTTCCAGACAGTTCTACACTACTTATGCCTTCCCACAGAAACTTCCTGGGAAGTCAGTCATCTTCACTCTCTTCCCAAAGCAGTCTCTGGCAAATTCAAAAGTTCTCTTTCCTCTGAATAAGAGTTTAATGGGCTGAATTCTGTCCTCCAAAAATTCATGTGTTCAAGTTCTAACCACTAGTACTTCATAACAGGACTGTGCTTGGTTTCAAGATAGGGTCTTTACAGAAGTAACTAAGTTCAATGAAATCTTTGGGGTGGAATCTTAACCAGTATGACAAATGTATTATTATTATTTTTTTAATCCATGCTCTGTGCTTCTGCCTTGTTGTCCTCCTTATTCATTAGAAGATGTTTTCTCAACCTGCTTCCTGCCAAAAAAAAAAAAAAATTGAGGGCCTAAAGAGCTCTTCTCATTTTGAATTGTCTCTGCTCCTTATAGTGAAAGTTGGTGGTACTTTAGCAAGTATTTGTCTTAAAATGTAACTGGTGTCCTCATAAGAAGAAATTAGGACACAGACACACAGAGAGGACTAAGCATGTGAGAACAGAGGGAGGAGACGACCACATATAAGCCAAGGATAGGGCCTTAGACCAAACTACCCCTGATCTCAGACTTCTAGCTTCCAGAACTTGGAGAAAATTTCTCTTGTTTAAGGCAGCAAGTCTGTGATGTTTCATTATGGACACTCTGGCAAACTTATATGGACATAAATGAGTTTTTTATTGGTAAAAACACTTTTTAAAATTATTATTACAATTGGTTTTGGCTAATTTGATCTGGTTCTTTCTTGGTGTAATGACCGTGATTTTGCAATTCCTCTCTGACCTCTTTTCAAATTTCAACTAATCACAAATTTGTTGCTGGTAAGTTGTTGGGTGCAATATAAGAAAGAAACAAGTCCTTCTTCAATCAGCAAATGTCAAGTGCCTACTTTGATCAGGAAAATTATGAATCAAAGAGATGCTGTAAGTAATTCTTGTCAGGTTAAACTCTGAAAGAGGAGGGGAAATAGAAAAAAACAAAAACAAAACTATAGCACTATATTGTAAGGTTAAGATTGTGATAGAGTCCCTGTTCTATTGTTTATAATGTGCAATAGTCTAGATAATGGAAGATAAAGAGAACATAGACCAATAAATTTTACCCTCCCAAAGTCATTACTGTACAGCACAGAGTTACACTAAAACAAAGGAATAAAAGAGATTAGGGTCTTTCTTTAAAATAAGACAGAAACAAAAGAAGAAAATTAAAGAAGGAAAAAGTGGGGAGAAAGAGAGAGAATATGTTTTCACATCACATACAAGGAAATTATAAAATTATCAGGAAATTCAAAAGATTTACAATGTCCCCAGGCTGCTTTACCTTAATGATATTTTGATGTGGGCCCTGAATAAAACAATTTCCCTTCAGTTTCCATTTGTCAAAATTCTTCTTATTCAACAACTAGGGACTACTGTCCACATGGCCTCTCCTCTATGGAGCTTTCATAAATATATCAGAATTTCTTGTTTCACCATCTTTTCCATAGTACTTTGGGCATACCTGTGTCAAAATCTACTAAACTGCATTCCAATTCCTGCTCTCTGTTAGACTATAAGCCTAAGGGTACAAATTTGAGTCTGAAATAATCATTCAGCAAATAAATGACTAGAATGACAAGGAAGGAATATAGAAAGTGGATATACTTCAAGAGCTTAGCCATGAGGGAAAGATAACTTTTTGAATACTTCATGATGAAAGTGCATTTGCACTGAATTTTGAAAAAACTGCTGACCCATGAACAATGTGGAATTGCAGGTGCTGAATCCATGCACAGTTGAGATCCAACATTAGACTCCCCCCAAATTTAACTGATAATAGCCTACTGTTGAGAGGAAGCCCTATCAATAACATAAACCATTGATAAACACATATTTTGTATATTACATGTATTATATACTATAACCTTACTATAAAGTAAGCTATAGAAAAGGTTATTAAAAATCATAAGGAAAGAAAATTCATTTCTAGTACTGCATGGTATATTTTGGGAAAAAAATCAGTGTATAGGTGGCCTTTGTAACAAGGGCAGCAATAGCATCAGGCCTAGACACAGGATGGCAATATTCTGCAGCTGGTGGGCTCAGTTCTGTAGTGGCAGCTGCAGGGCAGGCCCTCTGGCAGTGACAGTGGCCTGCAGGTGCAGTACAAATGCCCATTTGCCTCAAGTTGTACCCTGGTCCATGACTATTGACAGCTATAGACAGATGAGTTCAGGGTGTCCCTGCGAGGAGGGACTGAACCCCATGGCCACCCAGGTAAAGCCTGGAAAGCTGGCTGGGTGCACAAAGGACCCAGGAGGTGGGAGCATTAGGGATACCATGCCCCCTGCATTATATCATCTCTGCCCACTGGGTGCCTTCCTCCACTTCAGCCCAGTCTTCTGCCCACTAGCCCCCTTGTGCTCCATTGAACCGCCTATTGGCACACAGAGGGGCCTGCAGCCCTTTCCCAGTCCCAGGGCCCTGAGGGGCTGCTGATGGCATCGGAGGGCCTCCCCAGATACTCAGAAGACAGCTGGCACAATCTGTACCCGTCACCTTTGATTCAGTTTTGTGGAGACTGGGGTGGACAGTGGTACATAAATGCCTATGGGTTCAGCTGTCAACTTTTAAATAAAAACAAAACCAAACAACCCCCGTGTAAGTGGAACCCATGCACTTCAAACCTCTAGTTCAAGGGTCAATTGCAACATGATTAGATTGAATGACTCTTTGGAGCATTTATCCATTCAACACATATTCAGTGGGATCCCATTTGCATGGGGGTTTATTTGAAAGTAAAATTATAGGAACTTAGTAAGAACATTTTTTTTAATTAGGAAAAATTAGTAGGAGAGAAATATGTGGAAAAATGAACTTAGAGGGAAATTCTATTATCATCATGACCTTCAGTATATACTTAATCATTGTCTTTATTCTCCACTTTCAAAACAAGCAAGTATGAAAGCAATGCCAAACCAAATACTCAAATACATTCAGTAAAAGCTGTACCACTCAGGTTTAAATTGAGGTATTTAAGATCCCTCAATACTATTCAATTAATGGTCTTTAATTTTTTTTAAACCTAAGGTATACATGTACACATTAAAATTTCATGATATTTGTATATCCATCCATAAATGTGTCATGGCTTATTAGAAAGCATGATTATAATGACTATAATTCCCTTGGCTTAATAGGGAAATGTCATAATACCATTGTATTCTTGTTTTTATACCAAGTATTATGCTGTATTAAAATAAAGGAAATCCTGGGTTAATGTGCAGAGTATTAAATATGTATCACTCCAGAGAGAATGTTACAATCACCAAAGCACAGACCTAAATGGACCCTGGCATTGTTCCTGTCAAGAAGATACTATTACCTTAGTTTTATAGTTGGAAAGACTAAGACTTTAATAAATTCAAAGAGTGCACTATCATTGCACCTGTAAGGATACAATGTCCTGATCTTGCCATCCATTCAGTGATCAAAAGTTGATTATCTTCACCTTTGATCCTTTAGCTCCCCACCTGTAATATAAGTGAGTTACACAAAATCTAGTCAGCACTAATCATTAAAATCTCCTAAAGCTGATACTATGGTTTATTTATACCTTTATTTATACCTTTAGTTATGCATACCTAACTTTGTACTTAAAAGTACTTTTAGGCATCTAAATTTATGGTGTTAGAGTTCAATCATCTTTTCTTTTCAATAAAAATTAGCCTTCATCTCAGTGCTCTGAATAAAAAGCTCTGTGAATGGCAAAACAATTTTTTTGAAAAAATATAAAAAGCATTTATACATATAACAACATAAAGATATGGTTGGGCTCTTCTGGTAGTAAATATGTATATTTGAGAGACTTTTCTTTATAACAAACAAAAATGAAAACTACCATGTATATTTCTGTTACTTTTTTATTAATTACTTAGAATAAAAACAACAATGCCTTCTGGTCTCTTTCTATATATAACATTATAATTCTAAGATTGCCTTCGCATATCTATTTTTCTTGATCCTAACATCTTGATTCCTATAAGGTAGGAATCACCTTGTCATATGCCTGATTTACAGCTAGACAAATAATGTCCAGTCAGTGTAAATAAATGCTGAATCATCTGAATCCAAACTTCTGCTTCAAGAACCTTTTTTCTATAATAAAAACAACATAATAGTATCAACATCAACAATGAATGGAAGCAGCAACTAACCCTTATGTAGTGTTTATTAAATGCCAGCTATTTATTTCTCCAAATGAGGTGTGTGTGTGTGTGTGTGTGTGTGTGTGTGTGTGTGTGTGTGTAATCTATTCCTTCTAACTAATCTATGAGATAGGTATTCAGGTGCTCTGTTTTACAGATTAGATAATTAAGAATACAAGGATTGAGTAATGCTCCAAGTGTCACAGCTGATAAGTAATAGAGTAGAGCAGAGCTTAAATTCCAAACTCAGGCCATCTGGCTTCGGTCTATTTACCTCTGTATTAGCTAAATAATTCATTTAGTATTCAGTAATTTTTAAAGATGCCAGGCATTAATTCAGACTCCATAAGAGAATTAGGTAATTCTAGGTTCTTTTGGAGGTACAAAAACATAATCCCTGACTTCAAAGACTTACAGTTTGCTAAGTACCAGGTGCCCACCACAAACCACTTTTGTGTGGGATTGTATATTAGAATATATGTTAGAATACATAAAAACATTAAAAAGTGACAATGATTATTTGGATAGATCATCAATCTAAAAGAAACATATATCTTATGGTCACAATGATCAGCAGGGAAATACACTCAACGGACCTGGAAGAAAGGAGATATGAAAGAGCAGTAGCAAGATATTGATCCATTTCCCTTCTCTTCAAAAAGAAAAGTTGCCAATAGCTCATTCAGGCTAAGAATTATTCCATAATTATATGCTTTTTAGATTTTTTTTATCTTTCACACACCAATATTAGTTTTATTTTTAAACTTTTGTTTTAAACTTTTTAAAAGTCATGTCTTGGCATCTAATTTGAATTTCCTTGATTATTAAATATTTTTCAAGTTTATTGACTACATTTCTTCTATAAGTGATTTACATATGTGGTTTTTAAATTTTTTAGATTTTTCAATATACTAAAGACAAGAATCCTCTGTCATATACGTTATCTAAAAGATTTTCTTAAAAGAAAGATATAAATCTTTTCCATGAGATCTTTGGGTAAAGTTTATAAGTTAAATCCCTCCTCATACTCTGCCTTTAAAAAAAACATTTAAGGAAGTTTTTATAAAAGGCATTACTAAAATTCAAATATGTGGAAATCAATACAGTATGATGAAATATGCCATTGAATAATACTAGTTCCTTTATTTTTTCATTAAAAATAAAATAAAAACCATATAAAAATAAAATTATGTGATATTATTGAATCACATCTTCTCATTTTGTTTTTCCTTATTTTGCCAGGAATTTCACATTTTGAAAAATTCCTATTATAAATTCTCTTCTTGACATTTCTTAAAACACAAATACATCCTTTGGGCTGACCTATTCCCCTCTAGGCTTGCCAGTAGATTCCCAAAAGTCCTCACTTAGTAAAGTGAAAAATAGTAGCAATGGTTGGAGGTGGTTTTAAATAGTAAAAATGCAAAGGTGTTCTTATGACTTTCTCTATCCCAAGAACTCTGTATGCTGTATATTATTTATTCATTTGCTCATTTCAGCAAGTATTTATTAAGCACTCTAGAACATACACTTCACTTATTCTTTATCTCATAAATGGGGCTAAAACAGGCTTGCTGTGAGAAGTATATGATTTAATATAAAGTAGGAACAATGAAGCTCTTCAGATGGGATGCTTGCCTGTTGGAAGGCTTTTTCACCAATTAGCTGAATCCATCCTGTATCTTGGCTTAGAAGCTCACAGGATATTTTCCTGGCCAGAATTACAAATGAGCTTTCTTTAAGTGCATTTAGACAAAACTGAATACTATGTCATTGCATGCCAAGATTCAACAGTGTTCTAATTCATGAAAATGAATGAAAATATGCATACATTCTAACACAAATACTTAAGTTCTAAAGTGAAATAAAATAATGGAATTGGTCTCTAAGTATATGCCATGGCAGTTATTCCCCAAGATAATACAAAATCTATGACACACAACAAGGATTTTTTAAGGGGGTTTTGCTGTTACAAAACACAAATGTATCTTTAAATACTGAAACCAAAATTGCCTTTAGCTACATGAAATGTTTATTAATTGTTGAAGTTTAGTATTTGGCTTTATCTTGCTAAGGATTTAATAATTGTAGAAAATACTTTTTTTTTTTAACAGTAGCATCTTGCCCTAGCTTCCATGTTTAACAAGTCCATAAAACTAAATGGCTCTAGCCTATAAGTTGAAACTACACCATTGGGCATAATATTACTTCATATTCAAAAATGACTCTACAGATACAGAAAGCCATCTCTATGGGTATTATGTTAGGGGTAGTGGAGAAATTAGTTCCAAGTCTCTCTCTGTTCCCTTGGTCTTCTTGAGGATGGCACAAACCTCATAAACCAGCATCTTGACTTCAGTGTAGACCCATGTTACCAGATCACAGGTAGACTTGTGCCGTGACTAATACTTCTCATCTCCTCTGGCTGCTTTCCTTTACCATTCCATGAGCCTTAGCTTCTGTGGACCTTTTTATATTTTATAAGCCCTAACCCCAACCTGTCCTTGCTTTTATGTTAGATCACTTTGAGTTTTTCCTCAGGAAACAGAATTCTTTCAACATTTATTGAGAGATAGTATGTAATATGTACTGGAAAAACCAAGATGAAGACATTGCCCTGCCCTCAAGAAATCCTGAGTAGAAAAGAAGGGAAATACCATATGTGTAGAATATGCATGCATTACATACTAGACATGTTCAGTGTTTATGGAGCAATTTTGTTATCCAAGAATATCTGTTAGTTGAGCTGAAGGCCAACTCCTCTGTCTACCATTTCTCAATTCAGTAGTTTATGAAATTAAACTTCTTGGTCATTGGTATGACTGTCATTCTTTGAAGGGAATGAATGAGAAATGACTTCCCTGACCTGCTGTAATGTGTTTTAACACCTTTGCTTATGATATAAGTAACAGCAACAATGGAAGAAAGAAAGAAAGATGGAAGGGTAGAAAGAAGGAAAAAAAGGAATGAAATAAGGAATGGAGGGAGAAAGGGAAGAAGTGAAGAAGGAGAGGGAAAAGAAAAACAGCACTGCTGGAAGTATACAGTATGACTGAGTATGGGCCAGTTACAGACCCATACCTGATTTAGCATGGTCTTGAGCAATTAAATATTTACTGAATGACTATGTGCCAATTATATACATCTCACAAACACTTTATAACCAATCTGAGACCTGGGTAAAAATATTCTTATTTTACAGATGAGAATACAAAGAACCATAGAATAGCATTTAAGTTTCTCATCCACTAACACACATCTAGTAAGTGCAGGCCTGTGCCTACCAACTTCGAAACCAAGATTCTTTGTATTCTTTTCTAATTGGAGCATTTGTAAACCTTAAGAACTAAAGAGCCTCCAAGATACCAAAGGATAGTTGAAGCTGAAGGGAACTGATAAATCCTAAGAACTTCACACTATTAGAGAATGTCATTTTGAGCATAAACATGGAGATACAAGCCTCTGTGTGTGCTTTTCTTCCACAAATGTTTTGGAAAACTTTAAGCAATTATGTAAATATTAATATTATAAATATTGTGTTATATATAACATTATCTATAGTAATATAATGCTAGCTAGCCAGATGAGGTTCTCTGAGCTGTTTCTCCATAATATTCTTTGTCTTTCTCTTCCTTTCTTCTCCTTCTGAGTAGGGACTCTCTAGGTTTGGAATTTGAGGTGACTTCTCTAATCCTAAAGCTTTAAGATCATTAGCAATTAGAGCCATGGGAATAGTAGCAAATAGTCTGCCCTCTTTAGAGCTAGGAGCTAAGTAGCTCACAAAATGCCCCTATATACATTATCACTGGGTGGAGATCATGGTATGTTTCATTTTACTTAATTATTCAGAATCTTTAGATTAAAGAAAACCCAAAAAATAGATGGTAAGTCATAAAATAGTGCCTGTCTTAAAAAAAAAAAAAAGCCAAACAAACAAAAAAAGTCTTTCAAAATCTTAGCCTTATCTCCTCTAAAACATGGTATCTCCAGGCTATTTGAATTTTTTGAATTTTCTTTATCACATAAACCTACCATTTTCTCGTTGTTTTTATGAATGCAAAGCTTTTTCCAAGCTGTGAAACAAAGACACAGTAAAGCTTCTAAGGAGAACAAAATTGCATATTTTGTTAAAGGCACTAAAAATCTAAACTATAAATATTGGAGACTAAGAAACCTTTTAGGTCATTGATTCGGCAATCTTCCAAAGGCGGAGCAATAACTGAACCAACAGAATCAATTGCACCAGAATAGAATGCCTATTAATATCAATTTAATATCTTTGCCCTGAGAACACAATTTGCTTTTGAGTGGATGCTGTGGTTGTTTCCACTGAAAGGTAAATAATCTCTCCTCTTTGGAAACATGCATTTAATAAAGAAGAATCCCTCCTGTGGCTGAAATAATGTGCCTCCCCATACATCCATTGTTCTATTGCTAATAAAAAGGATTATCAGGCAAATAGAAACATAGTTTACAGTTGCAATAGCTCCCACCATTACTTTTTACCTCAATAAGTAAATCAAGCTTTTATGCCTGAAAACTACTTAAAAGCCAACTTTTCAGAATCTGTATTCCTCTGACAGCATATAATGAATATTTTGTCATAGCAAGTAACAAATTTTATTATAGCCTAATGCTTAAAATTCCATCTGTTTCCGCAAACAGAACATGAATACAGGAAAGCAACCATTAATCTTAAAATGCACTAAAAAATCCTCCTAATAAAGGGCTTCTAAAGGCATTTAAACATATTCAAGACCTGTTACTGATGGGATGCTGTGTCTGACACCTCAGTTTCCATTCACTGGTTGCTCAGAGTCCAACCATGTTTATCCTGCAAACATTTGTAAAAGGCACTAATCTTCCAAAATGGGAAACTACATCGAGTTCGGTAATATGCTGAGCAATGTTCTCCCACTATTTTGTCTACAGGCCTGAAGAGCAAGAAAACAAAGAGCTTGGGCCACAGAGTCATGGAATATTTTTCATCAAAATATCTATCCACTCATATATGATCAGACATTTACTGAACATTTACCGTGTGCTCAGAAAGGAAAATTCAGAAATGAAAGGCATAGACTCTGTCAAGTGGCTCATATTTAAGTAGATATTACCATGCAGTAAATAGAGCACAAGATAGATAGAGGTGTGTACTCTTTAATCAGTATACAACAAAGAAATGTGTCTCCGATCATGTAGCATATGGGAAGGGTTGAATAATGACTAGATACTAAACAGGTGGAAAAGAAGAAAAAAATTATATTCAGGATTACGTAGCCCAACTCAAATTATCCCCTGCCATTTAAAAAATAAGAATATAAAATCTCACAAAAGTTAAGTGACTGAAATAGGGCCATTCTATGACTCAACCCACAACATGTAGTAGTTAGCCCACGGATAACACCTGATGCTGACAGTATTTTTAACATACATACATAAACACAGAGATTATTAATTAAAAGTTATTACCAATAATTATACTATTGTATTTATTTGTTTACAATTTTTCTTGATAAATAATTAAATTATTGAAGTTATGATTCTACCTTTGGGGGAGTATTTTTTATTTTATTTTTAATTCTAAACCACTACTCATCCCAGTTGGCTGAGGCATAACACATGGAAATGTTTCTATTTGTGGGTTTACTTTATAATTAATCAAATAAATACACCATAGAATGAGAAGGTATGGATTTGTTTTGTTTTTAAAGGACAGTGTGCATTTGGACTAAATATCCTGGTTAAATATCATGGGCATGAAGATATCAACACAAATGAAGGATAATGGTTTTCCCAAGTCCTTCTGAATTCTCCTGTAGCAGACGAACTCCTTAACAGTTTACAAGCATCTACATCTATTAGAATCTTCTGAGATGAGACTGATATGTTAGTAGTGAAGATGTAGGACATATTAAAGATACACACAAAATATACAGGTAAATGTTTAACAACAAGCTCTCCAGGGGCAAAATGTTCTGGTTTGTAGCATTTTTCATTTTGAAGTTAAAAAAAAAAAAAACTCTCACAGTGACTGATTTTAACCACTAATATGACATCACTTAACTTCAGAATTCAGAATTGTGGAAAGATGCACACAACTGTCTTTTTAAAGCCAGGATAACTCAAATTTAGGACACCAACAAAGACATCCAAAGGATATTATTAGAAGTACCCAAAGCAAAAGAAGCATCAGATTGAACTTCAGTAAAATCATAGGACACTATCCAAAAAGGCTTAATTAAAGTCATTGCCCCAAAATAACAATTCGCAAAGTATGTTCCACCAAACTTGGGAGGGCTGAACTCCCTTACCCTGGGTGAATGAAACCAACTACTTCAATAATAATTTTTGCAATGCTAATTGTCTTCTATTGTGTAGATATGTGTAGTAATGGCATAATGGTATCCTTTTTTTTCTTTTATGACAGCATCTTTTAAAAAATTATTTAATGTTTTTATTTATTTTTGAGAGAGAAAGAGAGAGACCGCATGAGCAGGGGAGGGCCAGAGAGAAAGGGAGATACAGAATCTGAAGACAAGCTCATGGCTCTGAGCTAGACTTCAGCACAGAGCCTGAAACAGGGCTGGAACCCAATAACCGTGAGATCATGACCAGAGCCAAAGTCAGAAGCTTAAACGACTGAGCCATCCAGGCGCCCCTGAGAGCATCTTTTAAATATATAACAAACATTGTATCATATACATAAAGTAAAACTTTCCATTTGAAGTGAAATTCCACTTGAACGCAGAAAGATTACTATTATTATACATCCCAAAGGCATATCTATATTTCCATGGATTATTTAACTTAAAGAACTATCCCTCAAGATATTAATTAGATGCATGATTCCTTTCAAGAACAAGAATCTTATTTTTTTTAATATTCATTTAATTTTGAGAGACAGAGAGACAGAGTGCAAGCAGGGGAGGGGCAGAAGAGAGAGGGAGACACAGAATCCAAAGCAGGCTCCAGGCTCTGAGCTGTCAGCACAGAGTTCAACACAGAGCTTGAACTCAGGAACCTGGAGATTATGACCTGAGCCAAAGTCAGATGCTCAACCGACTGAGACACCCAGGCACTCCTCAAGGACAATAATCTTAATGACAGGTCCAAAGTGTCCAAACAACAGACCCTTTCTATTTCAGAGGCAAGTCCTAGAACTTTGAGTCTAGAAGAGTCACGTAGCATATTATTATTCATGGCAAGAATCTTATGAGGTTTTGCTTGCAGCTTTCCAACTGAATGCCAATACTGGGCAAAATCATTCATTCATTTTATATTGCTTTCTTGATGCTTTTTATATTATGCTAATATAGAGTGATAATGTTTCCTTGCTTTGGTGATTATTTTTACCAACCATTACTCTCCTCCTTATATTCTTGCTATTAATCACCTGTAATGTGCAAAAGTATAATCAGCAGAAGAAACTTCCATTGTATGGGAGAATTTTGTTTCCTGAAAGGCAGATTTGTTTTCATGCTGTATTATGCAGGTCAATGACATTGCAACTAGAGGTGCCAATTGTCTTCATTACACATGCAAGCAATCAATCCAAAAACAGATTTTAAATCCTAATCCTATCCCCAAGAGTTTGCTGCTGGCATAAATGGATACACAATGGCTTTAAAGAGATAATTAACAGATAATTAAATATTTATACCATGTATAAGCAAAGGCCTAAGTGCTTAGGTGGGAGGGTAGATTCAAGACATGACTTTCTCTGAATAGAGATGCAACTGACATGGTAAGGGAATAGAAAGTAACTGAAAGGATCCTGTCTCCAGATTTTGCAATCCTAGAGCACTAGAATTATCCTTATTTTCTCCTGTTCATTCAAGAAACAAAATGTGTTGTGTGTCTGTTGATGCCAATTTGTGAGACATAAAGAATAGTTAATAAAGCATCTCACGCCTGAGATCTTTCACTCCAGTAAAATAAAGCAAACTATTAAAAAAAATTTTTTTTAACATTTATTCATTTTTGAGAGATGGAGACAGAGTGAGAGTGGGGGAGGGGCAGAAAGGGAGACACAGAATCTGAAGCAGGCTCCAGGCTCTGAGCTGTTAGCACAGAGCCCAATGCAGGCCTGGAACACAAGAAATATAAGATCATGACCTGAGCCAAAATCAGATGCTCAATCGACTGAGCTACCCTGGCACCCCTAATGCAAATTATTTCTTAACACAAACATTATATGAAATTCAAATTTAGTATCCACGAATAAAGTTTTATTGAAACATTGCCATTTGTTTATGGATTGTGTATGGCTGCTTTCACATTACAACTACTGAGTTGAGTATTTGCAATAGAGACTACCTGGAATGCAAATTGTAAAATATTTAGTATTTGGTTTTTCACAAGAAAAGTCTATAAAAAGATTATGCAGATATTAATTTTTTCTAAAAACATTGAGATAAAAATTTTGATGATGAGAAAGAGGAGGAAAAGGAGGAGAAAGAGGAGCATCATGAATATGATCATATTAGTTTTATTCTTCTTTTACCTGTCTCCAGGCTTGGACCATTTCCTTGGTGGACCACTTCAACAAAGAGTACATTCAATCAATTATAGCAATTCCTGTCCATTCATCTCCTAGAAATAAAACAGATTTTTATGTTTCGTGAAACCTTCCATCATTTGTGGTCATTTCTGAAGTCTTAAGATGCTATTCTTTCAGTTACCAATATTTTAGTTTGTAATATTAAAATATAAGAACTATTTAACTATTTAACATTATTATATTTAAAACACATTAATGGTAGTTAATTATGAAATATACAGCTAGTTTTCAAATTTCCAATGACCTCATGAATATTAAAATATTTTATTTTTAATAATTCTTTTGAACTGGGATTACTGTTTCACACATCACAATTGATTGGCATGTTTATAAATATCTATGAATTTATTTTTCTCTTTCTTGCTCTTGCCCTCTTTCATTCTCTTGACTCTCTCTTTCTTCATTCTCTCATTGTTTCAGAAACTGATTATTGGCCCTTTAGTGTCTTGCATAGTTTATATCTGTCCTGTTCAAAAGAATTTTTCTGCAAATGTTCTAGGTTGTTCAATATGGTAGCCATTAGCCACATCTAGCTATTGGGTTCTTGACAGAAATGTGTACACTGCGCCACAGGAACTGAAACAAGTTTTGTTTCATTTTACTGTTAAGTTTAAATTTAAATGACTACACGTGGCTGATAATTTATGACTACAACATTGTACAGGAAAGCTCTACATTATTTTTTCTGTGTCGCTGTGGCATGGTTTAACATGCCTCTCTGATCTTTTTATTTCCTGTAAACAGTTGCCTAAATCCAAAATAGAGACTTAATCAATTTCAATTGTTTTTCCTTGTTTTCTTCTTTTGCAAGAATCCTTCACAGAAGCTTTTATGCCCTTCCTTCCAGAGGCATATAAACCTTGGCAGTCTTTCTATTTATAATAATTTCCTGGCTGTTCAAAATCTGTTTTACTAGTTCATCAGAGGTTGCAAAATGGTAACCTTCAAATTCTACCATTTCTTCATCACTTAGGACATCTATGTGGAGATTCATGGCAGGATAAATTGTTATTCTTTCCCTTTATTTGCCAATTTTCAAATAGTGATGCAGATCCCTACCATCTTCTATAAACATGATTTTAGCATAATTTAAACTCATGCTTTCATCCATTGCTATTATTATCATTAGATATGTTTATAATTTCCAATATTTCATCAGTGGGAGTCTTATTTAATTGTCTCCTGGGTCCTTTTGAGATGACTTTAGTAATCTTTGATAGCTTACATTTTATTTTTACGTCCTTTAGATCAATAGTTTTGGTAAAACACAAATCAAGTAAAACTTTTACTATAACAACATTATTGTGTCTATTTAATTACTAATACAAACATTATTAGCCCCAAAATACTACCTAGGCATGTAAAATAATAATTGCATTCAGATATCCCTCATATTGAGTTAGCTTTTGGTTATATAAGGACTATAACTTTATATATTTTTTTAATTTTATTATTTTGAAGTTATTTTGTCAAGAAAGCAAATATATAGCATCTAGTAGTTTAGTTACAAACTTAAATATTAAACATATTAACCTACTTTTGTACTTTTGCCTTAAAAGTCAAGAAATATTAAGGGTGAGCTTCTTAAGGGCATAATTAAAAACAAACTGCAAATAAGTCCATATTTGCTATATTGATGGAAACATTACACCTAATTTTTGCCACAACTTTTGATATAACTGAATTTTCTAATGATGGATTTGGTAGTAAACTGAGTCTCAAAAATGTGAAAAGGCTTTTCTAAGACAAAAACTAGTAAATGGTCAAATTAAGGCAAGAATTCAGGTTTTCAGCTTAATAATATTCCACTACACCAAGAATTGGGATTTGGTATTTTAAGCCTTCTGTGCTACAAATTACTTAAATGAACATTCAAATTTCATTGAAGATATCTTTAATTCTATATAAATTTTTGAATTGAAAGTTATTTAAAAAGTACAAACATAAGTATGTTACTGTTAGGTAAAATAATTTTTTTCCAAAACTATAAATCAGTTAATCAATCTCTATCATCTTTGAACTATTTTACCATCTCTAGAATTTTACAGTTTTCTTTTTGTCTTTTTTTCTTTTCTTTTCTTCTCTTTTTCTTTATTCTCTTCTTGACAAATGTATAGTGCTCTATTATCGTTTCAGAGTAAAGGAAGAAAACTTCCTTGGGGGACTGATGGAAATGATAAATACTGGATTTCAGACCTGTATGGATTCCATGAAATCAGCTTTTTGGTTTATAGTACACCATATATTCTCATCTCTTTTCTAAGTCAGAAAAGTCCTTTATCTTTCTGAAAGAAGTAAAACTCAAGAAGATAAAACAACTTCAGAAAGTATATATTTGCCCAAATGTAATGTTTGCATCACTCAGAGTCCCTTATCCTGGGTGATAGGAGAAGTTCAGTTTATGTTCTTTCCCCCTAGGTATTCCCCCCAAAGTGCAGGATTTGAGCTTACAAGGCAATTCTCTGGCCTGAGTCTTTGTCCATAATCATAGTAATGAAGTGATATGAATAATTTTCAGCATCTTCCTTGTGTCAGACTCTTTTCACATATGGCAGAACAATTTAATTAAGGGGTTAGTGTATGTAGTGTGTATGTCTTTGTTGCTATGGAAGAATAAGAATGAATGAAAGAGACACCTTTCTCTGTCCGCCATCCATATCCCATTTAGAAAGGTTTATGTTCTACAGTATCAGGCTTGCTTTGCCCCAGTGAAGAATAAATGCCTACATACTGAAATCTGTACCTTCAGAAGAGAAGATATTTTAATTGGAGAGATGGTAATAATGGTGCAGGGCTGTGAAAAGCAGTATCTTAGACATTGTGAGTGGAGAGGCAGAAGAGGTTGAGCTAGAGAGACTTGTCTTACATGGAAAAAACCACTGTTTTGAAAGAAATCTCAGCAAATGACACTGATATGTCTCCTATTTTCACTCTGCACTGTAACTGATACACCATCTGCTGGGTGGCAGTGCAGGTGAAGAGCTCTGCGCCTGGCAGGGATGGCTTTAGGGTCTGCAGCAGCTGACTTCCTATGCTTTGTCGTTGGCGGGCAATAGCAACCCTGTTCACTTCCATGAAGAGCGACTTTACCCTACGCACACACCTGCCGAAGAGGCTGAGCTCTCCCTTAGAGAAGAAGGTTGTGCTGAACACTCCCAGGTGTTCTTTTCCAATGTGCAGAAGAGTTCAAAATCCAGAAGTGCCACGACCTAACGCCAGGTCTCCAACTTGGTTTCTTTCTAGTAATAAAGGTAATAATACAGTTTTATCTTTCTTTTTTTATATTGCTGCTAATATTGTGCAGAAATCCTGGCAGAGAAAAGTGGTTTAATTCATTAGCCTCCCTGAGACCATCGATAGTATTCATTCACCTATCAAATGCTTTTTATTTGTTGTTACTACTATATACAACGGACTGCTCTATGTGCTAACACTAATGTTTCAGAGATGCACCTTTAAAAGGACTAGGTTTGGGGTGCCTAGGTGGCTCAGTCAGTTAAGTGAAGGACTCTTGTTAATAGCTTAGGTCGTGATCTCACAGTACTGAGATTGAACCCCCGCCTCAGGCTCCTTGCTGAGCATGGAGAGTGCTTAGAATTGTCTTTCACCTCTCTCTCTGCCCCTTGCCCCTCCCTCCCTCTCTCTCTCTCTCTCTCTCTCTCTCAAAATAAGTAAATAAACTTAAAAAAAAGAGGACTATGTGGAATTCTTACTACAATGACCTGAATCAGATAAAAAGGACATATACATCTTTATGATTTTTTTCTCATTCATTACTTTTGTAACTATAGCATTTAACATTAATTTAGGAAGGCATTGTAACAAATATGTGTTGAATGAATGAATAAAATAATAAATGAAGTAGAGTACAAATGTAACATAGTTTTGTATTTCTTTAGTAGGAGGAACTAAGTTCCAACTCTGTCACTCACCAGTAATTGGATCTTCTTTGAGCAAGTATTTAACCTCTTTGAGCCTCAGTTGCAGGATCTGTAAAATGGGAAATCTTATGTAACTTATAGCATTATTGTGACTTTTATAAACAATATGAAGCTCTTGGCACATAGCAGGCTTGTGGACCCTAAAATACAGCTGTTTCAACACAAAGACTGTTTTTGAGTTAAGCTCAGGCCAAAGGTATTCATTTAGTTCAATACATACACCTCTCATTTGAAATTTCATGATATGAGGACAAAAGGGAAAGGATAAAGGGGTGTCTGGGTGGCTTAATCAGTTGAGCGACCTGAGCGACTTCGGCTCGGGTGATGATCTTGCAGTTCATGGGTTCAAGCCCCGTGTCAGGCTCTGTGCTGACAGCTCAGAGCCTGGAACCTGCTTCAGATTCTGAGTTTCCCTCTCTCTGCCCTTCCCCTGCACATGCTTTGTCTCTTTCTCTCTCAAAAATAAACATTTAAAAAAAAATTAAAGGAAAGAGACAGCAAATGTGATATTTATCACTCACATTATAGTCGTGGACCAGTAAAGGGAAATAATTTACCAATTGAGTAGGAAATAGTTTTATCTTGGTTGCTTGAGTAAGGAACTTGAAAGGACTCTAAGTCTGAGTCCAGTCAGAGCTCATTAATTTTGTGACAACAGAACTATTTACTTTGAACCCAGTGAAAATAAAAATATTAACACAGGGACACAAATAAGTATTAATGAGACAATTAACTTACTTCAGAAATGACTAAGGGTGATTCAGTGATTAAGCCTTCATAAAAGTTCAGTTGTCTTTATGTGGTGACATCACCACAGTGAATGTGGCTTCCATTTTACTTGTAGAGTATAAACAGTTGCACAAAATTCACATCCAAAGCCAAAAAAGGGGGGGTTAAAGGAGAATCTCTCAGATGATGGCCAAAAGCATCAGAAAACAGTTAACATCCCCCACCTGTCCTGGCCCCAATTCAATGGTTTCAGTGTGGCTGGGACTGAGATCCATCAGTCAACCTTATTTAGGTGGTGGGATCCCTGAAGATCTCATATTTATATGACTGTATGAGAATAGGAGGTAAGATTCTCTATAAGGGGGAGAAAAATCAGAGTCAGTAAAGTAAGCAGAAGAGGAGAAGACCCCAAAAGGATGTAGGATTCACCAAACTGGATAACAGAAGAGACAGGAAATTAGATACAGGAAAGCTTGAATACAGAGAAAACAGAGAGGAGGCAGAAGTATGGCTTACTAATATTTAAAAACTAATACCCCTCACTCATCAAACATTACTGTGATATTTTCTTGTGATCAGGGTTTTGGTAGGGTTGACTGAACCAGGGACATATCTCTAAAGCAGTAGAACCAGTCCCAGAACACGGACTCTACAAAGGAGCTGCTGTGATTTCAAAAGGGCCTGTGGGAAGAGTGGGAGGCTGGCCTAACTCTCCATCTGCTGTTTGTTTTGTATCTACCTCCCCCCTTTTTTTTGGCTCTTCCCCTGTGCTTCACAGACTGACTCATTCCTAGTCAACACCAAGTGTTATTTGAAATACAAAAAAATCTAAGTGAGTTTCTTTTTTTTATGTTTTTTATTTATTTTTGAGAGACAGAGAGAGACAGTGCAAGCAGGGGAGGGTCAGAGAGAGAGGGAGACACAGAATCAGAAGCAAGCTCCAGGCTCTGAGCTAGCTGTCAGCACAGAGCCTGATGCGGGGCTCGAACCCATGAACCATGAGATTTCAAACCCACAAATCATGAGATCTTGAACCCACAAACCGTGAGATCATGACCTGAGCCAAAGCTAGATGCTTAACATACTGAGCCACCCAGTCACCCCAACCACTGACTTATCTGTTAGTTGTGTAAGAGGAGATTAAAGTATCAAATACATTGATCTAGATGGGTGGTCTCAAACTGGACATAAGTATCTTGGTGGAATACTGAGGTATTTTAAGGAACCTGATATCCAGGTCCTCATTGACCTGCCCGAGAGCTTACCCACTATTGTCTTTTCTACCTCCTTTTTTATAATTGCCATTCTTTCACAGTACAAAAGAAAAGTATATAAAGTGGAAACATCTAGAATTGCCATAGTATACACCCAAGCAATGACAAACAAAACAAACAAAACCTATAGGATGTCATATACATAAAAAATATAAAGTATTTGTGTCAGAGATATACCCTTTACAGTTCTATATTTCAACCACCATTTCAATACAAGGAACATTTCTAATAAAATTTAAATTATTATGTTAATAATTACAAGAATTTAAATTGTTTGGTTCAATTGTGCACTAATAAGTGTAATGCACTCAGAAATACTTCTTAAGTAATAAAATAAAAAATATTTGAGTACATATTTCTGTTACAAAAGTATGATAGGGTGACTGACCCATAAGAGATAAAAATATTTAAATATAAAAATGAACATTGGGATAAAATTCTCAGGGAGAAGTAAAATTTTGCTCTATCAAGGAGAAAAATAGGTAAAAAACCTGTTTGTATATTAAAAAATTTGTTAACATTTATTTATTTTTGAGACAGACAGAGATAGAGTGTGAGCAGTGGAGCGGCAGAGAGAGACACACACACAGAATCCTAAGCAGCTTCCAGGCTCTGAGCTGTCAGCACAGAGCCCTGTGCGGGACTCAAACCCACCAACTGTGAGATCATGACCTGAACCGAAGTCAGACCCTTAATCAACTAAGCTACCCAGGCACCCAGGTATATTTTTAAAATGGATTGTAATGGTTATCCATTTACTTTCATATTTGTATTTCATTACATACACTAAATCATCTTATGATTATATGTATTCAGTGATCCTAATTCTCTCATTTTTCTCTTGTCTGCTTTTACCAATAATGATAGGGCTAGACACTCATTCTTCCCATAGTTGTTTGGTGTATATTTCTCCACTCTTTTACTTTCAAAGTCTATATATACATTAAAAAATTTTTTTTAATGTTTTGTTTATTTTTGATACTGAAAGAGACAGAGCACGAGAGGGGGAGGGGCAGAGAGAGAGGGAGACACAGAACCGGAAGCAGGCTCCAGGCTTTGAGCTAGCCGTCAGCACAGAGCCTGACGCGGGGGCTCGAACCACGAACGTGAGATCTGACCTGAGCCGAAGTCGGAGGCTTAGCTGACTGAGCCACCCAGGCGCCCCTGTATATACATTTTTTAAAATTGTTTTTTAAAACAACATGTAGTTGGCTTTAAAAATCAATTCAGCATGTATCTTTTAATGAGAACATGTATCTAGGCACTCATATTTAATGTGATTTTTTGTATTCTCGGTTTGAAACTATATTTGAGTGTATTTTTTTTCTATTTATCCTGTCTAGCATTTGTTCTTTTTTTCCCCTCTCATTCCCTGCCTTCTTTTAGATTCTTTTCATTATTTCCCTATTCTTTTTTGTTTAGAAGATAAAAAAAAAAATCATTTACCAATCTTTCACTGGTTATCCTGACAGTTCCAATGTGCTGTTTTTCTTATCAGTAGAGTTACTGTTACCTTCATCCTAGGCAATAGCAAAGAATTTCTGGCAGGAAATCTCCATTCACCTGGGACTCATCAAACTAGCTTTCCTTCATCACTTTAGTGGTAACTCTGCTTTCTCAGCCCAGCCTGTCCTAAAGCACCTTTCCCTCAAACTAAATCCCTAATTAAAACAAACAAAAAATTAACCCTGTGCTCATCTCGTATTGCACTATAAGCTTTTCTTCTAATATCTCATCATAAATTAGTAATATCTTTCATTTGAATGATTTATTTAAAACCTAGTTCCTCAACTAGGAGGCTAAAAAGTAAATTTCACGGGGTTTGAGACATTTTAATCCTGTTTGCTGTTGTATCTCTGCACTCGGATCTTTGTAGACAATAAAATGCTTATGTACAGCATAGTATAAATGTTCCCACCATGACTTTGAAACACCAACTAGATATCGCTAAATGCAAGTTTGGGAAGAGACTTATAATTGGCTTCAGCACACAATTGAAAGAAGGATTTTTTATCATTTGCACTATAAATTGTTGGAAATCTACTAAACTCGATCCAAAATTTCCCTCTTTATTTATAGACTATGCATATTTGAAAAATAAGGAATCCTTGACATGTAGAATATTTTAAGGGTTATTTTGGAGCATATTTAGTTTGGGTTATTATTATTGTATATTTGTTTTCCTCCAAATCATTTAAGCTTTCAGTTACATTAAGATCTATGAATTTGCTAAATACAGGTGTATCAACTACTCAGATTATTAGTAATGTAATCCATTTGAATAAAAGTTGATTTATCTAATAACATCAGAATATTTGGGTTCACCAAATGAAATATATATGCCTATATATATTATCTATATTATATGTCACCTATGTATTATATACCTATATATATACACACCTTTGATGAGGTATTTATATATACCATACACATATTACTTATATATAATATATTATTAAGTATATTATGAGTATATATACACACCTTTGATGAAGAGGAGGTCTGGCTACATTTAGTTAACCAGATAGTATATAATCCACTCCCCTGCTCCCCCCAAACTCTGAATAGGCACAAGCTTACCTAATGCATTTCTGTAAGTACTACGCATTGCAAACCTCCCATTTAAAATAAGACAAGGAGAAATGGAAAACAAACATAGGTCATTGATATATTAGTAAGCTCAAGGATTTCCTGCTAAGAAAGCCAAAGATTGATTTACATTAAAAATGTGATTTACTCCAGAAAGAGAATAATTAAGCATTAGTCAATAGCTAAGGAATTTTAATAGTATCTTTCTGACAGCTGAAAGTGCATTAAAAGACTAAAATCTGGACCTGAGAAAAGCTTCATTAATTAACCAAAAATCCTTTTTCTTCACACTGGGAAACTGTCAAAATGTTTTCAGAAATGGATATCAGATTAAAGAGATACACAGTTAGTTACACAAAGAAATTCTCTGAGTTCATATGAGTTCTAGAATCTGGAAGCGTTAGCCATTTGATGAATTCAAACGGGAGAAGAATTTAGATTATATCAATATCATGTATCATTAAAATGAATTAAGTAAGCCTAGTATTTGTGCAGGACTCCTCCTGTATCCAGCTAAGCCCAGTGGGGAATATTATGGAAGATTCAAAAAAGCTCCCTGACTTGAAGGTACTTTAACGAACTTGAAGAACAGAACAAAGCCAGGTGAAACAATAAAAATATAAGTACATCCTATTTGTATAATATACCTTGTAAGTAGCATTTAGACGAAGGATTAGTGAGTATGGGCCACAGAAGTCACAGAATGCTGCCTGAAGAAAACTCTGTGTGGGGGGAGGGGCAGTGTTGAATAGGAGTAGACACTATTCCTCAAACTTTTAAACATGGGTAGAATTGGGAAGGATGGGAGGGGCATCGTTCTTCCGGAGGAAAATAGCCTAACAAAGAATTAGGAAAAAGAATTATCAGGGGAATGCTAGGCCTACTGAGATATTGAGAACATCCGCCCAATTTCCTTGACTCATGTGTGTCGAGGGTAAGATACCTCAGTGTCCAATGATCTTGTATACTAATGGAAAAATAATGCTGATAATAATAATAATAATAGGCAACTTAATGTGTAAGCTGTGTAGATGATTTTATTTTTACAACAACTCTACATGTGTATTATTTCACTTTACAGATGGGAAACTGATTCTTAGGCAGCAAAAGTAGCCAGTCCCAAATTATACACTAACGCATGATAGAATTGCACTTTCAATGCCTCTCAAGTGAACGTTCAGCAGGCACAGGCAAAGCTAAAGGAAGGTTACAAAAATGCCTTAATCACTGCTTTCTAGTTGAGAGAAAGAAACCAACATTTATTGTACACATAAATACACACTTAAGCACGCAGAGTAGGAAATAGATACTGACCCGTGTGATTTCTTATGTGTCCTCCAGTTCTTTCGTGTGGGGCTGTCTCCTTGACTCAGTGAAGCCGTGAGTAAGGAGGATGGCATTAGAACAAGCATGGATTTTGGACTCAGTAGGCTCTCCTTCTAGGCCTCCTCCATACGTTATAACCTTGTTTGACGGTCTAACTTTCCCAGTCTCAGCTTCCTGAGAATACCTTCCCCCACAGAATGGGGACATAAAAACGAACTTTGCCTAATTGCTGAGAAGGTGAAATGTGATAATATGTGTTATATATGTAGCACAGGATATATGAGCTTAATTATTAGGAATCCATTCTTTCCCACAGAGAGAAAAGCCTGTCTGTATTCTATTACAGGCCTTTAGTAAATAGAACCACATGCAGAATTTGTTATATTCTGCTTTGTTTTACAGGCATGCATGTACAATAGCTCTCTTCAAGGGAAAAGTGTCTCAGAGGACAAAGGCTATGGTTCATTTGCTTGCTTACTCCCTCTCCCACCTGGGGATGTAGACATTGTCTAGCATTTTTTCAGACACCATCAGGCAGTACCTTCTTTAAAAATTGAGAAAGGTATATCTCGGGGAAGGCAACCATAACGGTCCAGCAGATGGCTGATATTGTTAACCCTATTTTGTAGATACAGAAACTGAGGTGCAAAGAGGTTGCCAGACAACTTTGACAACACAAAGCAGGTGAAGTTGGGATTTAAAACACATAGTTTTAAAGTTTAGGTTTCAGATATTGTACCCAATAGCTTTGCTGTAAAAATATATTGGATTCAAATTTCAGCCCACCTTCTCTACTGTACAGTCTCTCCAAATACATATACATGCACCCATGTGCGCACAGTGCACACACACTTCACTGATACGTTAAAAAAACTCAGTCACTTAATTTAAGCCAGATCAATGTGTGAAAGGCAGAAACAAAGATACATTAAACATAACCATAATCAACAATAAGTGGAAATGCATGTGTCGTAAATTGTTCTAGAATCTAAGGCAAATAATATGTGGTGGTAGCGGAAGGACAGGGGGACACTAATGGGACAGCTCTCCCATTAGTGTCAGCAAAGGCTTCGTAGAGAAAGCGAGGTTCTCCGTTTTAAAGGATGACCAACCAGGCATTACAAATAGGTATTGGCAGGTAACTGGTAAATAATAATTTAATGTAAATAAAGTTGGACCATGAAAGTAAAGTTTTGCGAAGTGTGCTTGTCAGAACAATTGTTTTATGTGGTAAAATAAAGAGGCCTTATCTAGATAGACTAGGCAAACACCTAAATAGGGAAACAAGGAACACAATTTGATATTTTTCTTCATTTTTTTCTGAGGACATTGTAGTATATCTTGGAGTTTTTCCTTTGCTAATGGGACTTGTAATGTTCCAAGCTGGTGACAGACTACTTTAAAGTTTGTTTTGAAAATTATTGTGATACCTTTTTCTAAGTAGCATTTCTAAGCAACCCCCCCACTTTTTTTAATAAAACCCTGAATCAAAAAAAAAAAAAAAACCAAAAAAAAACCAACCTTTTGGATGATACTGTTTTGGGGTCTTTCCTCACCTGACATATGAGAAATGTGAGGTTCAGCATGTCACCACTTTTGCTCCATGATCACTTCAGGATGTTAGTTACATTTCATTATAATACAATTCCTCCCTTGCTAGCTTTCTAACCCAGATGACCACGTTATTCTGCCTATTTCAGCTCTTTAGAGGTCCTTTAAATCTTGCCTGATTTCAGCTGCTTATGCACCTGGGTAACCAGTCACTCTCCATTCTCCAAACAAATCATTTCTGAGAAATCTTGCTCTTGAGAGTCAAGTATGCAGTCCTTTATGAATGGAAATGTGATATCAGTTTTAAGTGTTTTTTCTTCTATCATTTGCTGGAAAATAATTATAGAAAAGAAAGGTGCTGGCATCTCCCTTGGCTCTTGAGGAGTTTTGGTTTAATCAACAGCTGTAAGCGATGGGACAAGGGAATCTGCAGAAAACAAAAAATAACAAACTGAAACCCACAATAGGCATAATATTAACAACAATGGTAACAACACACAACAATCCTGCAGGTTACTCTCTACCTTCCCATGCAGGAGCTTAGTCTTTACAGAATGTCAGCTTTTCTAGGAGTTGTCAGAGGATTTCTCATAGGGCTCATGAACCATCTTATCTCTCTTTCTCTCTCTCTCTCTCTTTCTCTCTTTAGAGAGAGACAGTGTAGGGGAAGGGCAGAGAGAGGGAGACTGAGAATCCAAGTAGTCTTCACAGGGTCAGCAGAGAGCCCTGAGTGGGGCTCAATCTCATGAACCTGAGATCATGACCTGAGCTGAAATCGATCAGATACTTAACCAACTGAGCTACCCAGGCACCCCCACAATCTCCTCTTTAAGATGGTACCATCGTTCTCTTGCTAGGCATCCACCGGGTACCACTCTGCTGAGGGCCCTCTTGTAGTTGCAGCTTTATACCCATCATACAGACATCACAGCTGTATAGCATGTAGTTGTGCCATGTGGGAGAATAGTCCATCCCATTAGTACAATGTCCCCTAAGATGGTTTCAAATTGGCGACTGTGGTGTCCTGGTTTCCTACAGTTCTTGCTGCAAAAACTTTTTAGTGGAAAAGTAAACCTCTGGTAGCTCATAATGCTGTTGCACATAAATGTTCACACTTTGTTCCATGACAAGGAGATGAGATAGGTATTATTCCCATTGTACATATAAAAATCTGAGCCAAAGTGAGTGTCAGAACAATGTCCTTTCCTTCTGTTCTGACTGTTCCCCATAGCACCATTTTCCATAAAAGTAAACAGTCCCAAAGTTTGGGACAGATTTTTGCAAAATCCAAAATAATTATCTTCACGTTCAGGGAAAGCCACTTGTCAAACTGTTAGCAAACCAGCAAAGTTATTTATTACTCTATATTATTAATAAAAGGACTCTGCTCACCGATTGCTCAGTGTTTCTACTGAGGTCCTTGATCATGATCATAGTTCCCTATGTCTGAGGCCAATTGGTCACTGTAATCTTAAAACATATTTTTATAGTCTTTATATGTTCCACATCTAAATGGATCTACACTTGTATGTAGATCTTAAACTAGGCTTTAGATATACCTAAAAAACCCCACAATTACTTGAACTAGCCATACCATAACAAGATAAATAGCAGTTTTAAAGTAGATAAATCAATGGGATGACTGGGTGGCTCAGTTGGCTAAGGGTCTGACTTTGGCTCAGGTCATGATCTCGAAATTTGTAAGTTTTTTTTTTTAATGTTTTATTTATTTTTGATACAGAGAGACAGAGCATGAGAGGGGGAGGGGCAGAGAGAGAAGGAGACAGAACCAGAAGCAGGCTCCAGGCTCTGAGCTAGTTGTCCGCACAGAGCCTGACGGGGGGCTCGAACCCACGAACGTGAGATCTGACCTGAGCCGAAGTCGGAGGCTTAGCCGACTGAGCCACTCAGGCGCCCCTCGAAATTTGTAAATTTAAGCCTCATGTCAGGTTCTGTGCCGAAAGCTCAGAGCCTTGAGCCTGCTTTGGATTCTATGTCTCTCACTCTGCTCCTATCCCGCTCATGTGTTGTCTTGCTCTATATCTCTCAAACCAAATAAACATTAAAAAAAGTTAAAGTACATGAATCTACAGAAATCACAGAAACTAAGGTGTAAAAATATGTTTACATGCAAATATTTAGAAATACATTTATATATGTGGAACACTGACTCACTTTATATAGAACCATAGAGTTTTCAAATTAGCCACTACTAGTTGACATGGATTCATTTTTATTTTTTGTCTTTACTACTTTTGCATAGAAGGATATTGTTTTCATTTTGTAAATGTGAAAAAGGAGGCCCTCCTGGATGAAATGACAGATAGCTGAAATGAAACTGGGATCATAATTCAGGTCTTTGCACTCCACAGGTCATGATTATTTTATAGCACCTGAATGAAGCCTGAGGCTTTCTAGACCTTCACATCTGAAAAGTCTGTTCCTTTAATTAACAAATATTTATTGAGCACCATCTATGCTCCAGGCATTGCTCTAGGTTTTGAGGGTAGAATTTCTTGCTCTCAGGGAGTTTAACTTGAAGTCAAATTGAGGAAGAATAAAATGGAGGAGAGAAGAGCAATGAAGTAAGTAAATAAATAAATTGAAATAAAACATTTACAGAGAAATGACACAGTTTATTTATTTTTTAAAAGAGTACTTTAAAATGTTTATTTATTAATTTTGGGGGGGCCGAAGGGGTGAAAGAGACACAATCCCAAGCAATTCCATGGCCAGTGTAAAGCCTGACATGAGACTTGACCCTACAAATTGAGATCATCACCTGAGCCAATATCAAGAGTTGGTACCACCCAGCCACCCCTAAAAAATGACACATTTTAAAGTTTATTATCATAAATAGCTTTATGTAGAAAAATGCTATATTTTAAACTGTAATCTTGGAAAGAGTTATGGAGGATCTAGGGTAATGGGCATGTAATTTCCTAAAGCTTAGTACTAAAAAATGAATATAAGAGATGAGGTCTGAGCATACTCTGGGCCACATCTTTTGTGTCTTGTAAGTCATAATAAAACGTTTTGATTTTTTCTAAATGTAGTTGGGGAGTTTTAAGGTAATGCTATCATCTAATGTTGATTTTAATAGACTAGATTGATTACTGTGTAAAAATAATTAGGAAGGGGCAGAAGTAATGTAGATACATCATTCAGGAATCTATTATGTCATTCAGACAACCAAAGATAGTGGTTTGGACTAACCTAATAGCAGTAGCTATAAATACTGTATAACCCAGAAGTTTCTGGATTAGTCTTTTTTTCTTAGAAATTGCAAGTTCACAGAAGTTGGTCACTTTACGGCTCTGACGAAATCACTCCATCAAAATCTGTTGTCAACTTCTCATTCATTAGCTGAGCACGAAGGGACACATGAGTGCCCCTGGGCTGCCTTTGTTCAGGCTATTCCTTCCTGACAGTCCTCTTCATTCCCACTCACATATATTGAAGATGGGTTTCTTTCTTTGTCCCACAAGGAAGTTCTTTTGATTTTTTTTAAATCTTTGCCTGCACTAATTTTTGAGGTATTTACTTTTAAACTCTGACAGATTCTGAGAGGGAAAGAAAGATGAGAGCTGCAGGTTGAAATGGAAAAAAATGAAAGGCAGTTGGAAATACATAACATAGTCATAGATCAGAGGAGAGTCTGGCAGTGTGGTGAGGACTACTCAAGCATTCCTACTGTCTTTTGTTTGCTTTGATTCAGATATAAATTTCTGGCATTCATTTGCAGCTGACTAAGACATAGGGAGACCAGCCACACACAGAAGATCTCAACAGGCATCAATGTTTGACTATGGGATCAACAAATAAGAACCAAACTCCATAACTTCAAACAGAGGACAACAAAGAATGGCCAGGACTGGAGGAGCTGGAGAGCCTGGAAGGTATTAGGACAAACATAACTTGACACTTAGCTTGACCCCATATGGTGTACCTGTATGTCCACTAACACAGGAATCCAAGATCTGTTGTTTGTAGATAGGACTTACCTCACTGGTTTCAGATCTTTGTTTAATTTTCTCTCTTCTCTTTACATTACTTTGTGTTAATCCTTCAGCTGAAGTCCTCTTCAAGGACTCTGGCTTTAATTTATCATTGGCTTTTCCTACCTCAAACAATCTTAGTTTGTATTCCTGACAGAGTAGAGTTTCTTTGGATCATATTCCTCTTATTTATAACTAATTAGCATCCTAATTTGCCCACCTCATTGCTTATTCAGGGAGAAAATGGGATTCAGATATTTGGATGTAGGCATGAAAGAAAATGAAAAGAAAATAGAAAAAGAAAACACACACATACACACACACACAACTTATTTTTTGAACTGGCTTTAGGAAGGGTATTGCTCAAGGAGAATGCCGTGAGTCTAATCTCTAAAGTTGAGACATTACATCAGAAAATGAGTATTCTTCAGGCTAAACTAGCCCTGAATTATCTCTTTCATAGACATAGCAAAGAACTGATTATAAAATTGGAACATGGATTAAATTTGTATCAGGAATTATAGTGGCCACTGTGGAGAGTTGGACAATTTAGAAGGTGGGACACAAAACAAGTTAGTTTACCCAGAACTATATGTAAGTTGCCTTAAATTCCTCCAAAGTAGGGCATGTGCTCTTGGAAAAACAAATAACACTACCTCTCATCAAAGGTACTGGTTTAGGGAAAACCTATCTTTTAATATTTTTATTATCTATGTGTTTTACTACTGTTTCAATTTATAATGAATGTATAATGCAACAATAAAACTTAAATAATTTCATACAGTCATTTAAAATATTACCAATTCTAGAAGTTAGACACATTTTTTTTCTTTTCAGTTCTTTTTCTATATTTTATCTAGTTACAGAATGGTGTGTGTATAGCTTTGTTCATTGTTTTGTTTTTCTGTGTGTACAGACACACGAAAATGAGAAAGGGAGAGGGAGACAGTGGGAAAAGAGTGTGAGAGAGACTCCATGTGTGTGTGTGTGTTAGTATTCTCCTCTTTCATTAAGCATGTTGGTATGGATACTTTATATTTTCTTACATAATCTTCATGTGCATGTTAGTCTTGTATATTTCCATAACAAATTACTACAAATGTAGGGCTTTAATTTACATAAATTTATCATTCCACAGTTCTATAGGTCAGAAATCCAGAACTGGGTTGATTCGTCAGCTCTGGGTCTCACAGAATTGACATTAAGGTGATTGTCAAATGCTGTATACCTTATTGAAGAATGTGGAAGAATGCACATCCAAACTCATTCAAATTTTGTCTGAATTCTGTACCTTGTGATTGAAGGACTGAGTCCTGCGTGTCCTTGCTGACTGCCATTGGGGGGCTCTCCTCAGTTCCTAGAGACTTGTTTCTTGGCTTTGCATGGAGCTTCTTAGATCTTCGAAGCAGCAATACCATATCCAAATCCTTCTCACACTTGAAATCTCTTCTTATTTCACCTTTTGCTGAAAATCTGCTGCTGCTGCTGCCATCTCTTGCACTTCAGTTGCATGGAGAAGGTCTTTTGATTTTAAAGGCTCATGTGATTAGATTTGGCTCACCCAGGTAAGGCAAGAAGATGATCTCCCTCTCTTTAGCTCTGTGACCTTATTTACATATGCAATATCCATTTTGGTATGTCAGATAACAAAGTCACCGTTTCCACTGATCAGAATGTAGACATCTTTGAGGGACCATTATTTATCCAATTACAGTATGTATCATCTATAACAATTTCATCATTCTGATGTACCATAATGTTGAAGAGCATTTGTTGAAGGTGTATATTTATATTTATTTTTGTATTTTGCAATTATAAATGTCTGCTTACCTAGAGCTCTTGAATCATTTCCTTTAATCAAATACCAAAGAATGGTATCACTGTTGTGGGTAAGGTGCTTTCCAGCTTACTGTGTTTTCAATTTACTGTTATACTGATCTTCCTTGACTTATGATGGAGTTAGATACCAATAAGCCCATCATAAATGGAAAATATCATTAAGTTGAAATGCATTTAATACACCTAACCCACTGAATATCATAGCTTAGCCTAGTCTACTTTAAATGGGCTCAGAACACATATTAATCCACAGTTGTGCGAAATTATCTAACACAAAACCTGTTTTGTAATAACATGTTGAATATCTCATGTAACCGAGCCAAGGTTGTATTGAAAGTAGAGAACAGAGTGGTTGTAAGTGTATCAGTTGTTCTCCCTTGCAATCCCGTGGCTGACTGGGAAGTATGGTCCACTGCCGCTGCCAAGCTTGCGGGACAGAGTATTATACTCCAAACTGCTATCCCAGGAAAAGATGAACAGTTCAAATTTGTAGTACAATTTCTACTGAATGTGTATTGCTTTTATGCCATTGTAAAGTTAAAAAATCATTTGTTGAAACATCAGAAGCTGGGGACTGCCTGTATTTAGTTACAATAGGTTTATACCAGTTTATAAAGCTCAGCCCTAAGTATAAACATTTTTAGATGTTTATTTCAAGTCTTAATTTCTAGAGAATACTAGCGCTTTGTCACACATATATTACAGTTTCTATTGACCTCCTTCCTATGTGAAGTGTCTCCAATATTCTATTCTTAAATATCTTCTGGCATCTTGATGCTTTATATAAAGAAATGATCCACTCATCTGTCATAGGTAGAGAAAATATTTTTCTATACAGGCTGATACTCTATTTTAGCTTAATATTTTTTAACATGGATAATATTTTTAAAATATTTAATTTGTCATGTTTTCCTTTGATATTGTTCTCTTTGATTCAAATATGGGAAAGTTATCATTTCTTCACTGATCTTATCAACAATTTTAGCTCTTCAAATCTTCTTATGCTGATGTAGATGTAATATTCTGATCTACCTTTCAAGGACTGATTTGCATCCTGGGCATTTTTCAACAGAGGGCAGCATTTTGCATTTGTTCTGCTTTGTGGCTGCATAATTCAACCACAGAACACCAAATGTTCCGAAAACTTGATCAGTACACACAGTGAGTCAAGAGAATAACATGTACAAGTGCATTTCTATGGAAACAAAAGATCTATTTTCTTATCATAGAGCTTCTGAGAGATTCTTAAATATTCTTTGAAATGCAGTGAATTCTCTTTAAATCAATAAGTGTGGTGTAAACAGTAAAGAAATAGTGCATATTAGAAACAAATGAGTCAGCTTTAGAGGAAGACAGAAATAACAGGAGGTTTTATCCATGACTATAGCACATTTGAATATGACTGAACAGCTAAGGCAGGAGGGCTAGTATCTGCTGCAGGCAATGTGACCTATTGGGGCAAGAATTGGTTAAGCTTTATTCTCTATATGACTGAACAAAAAAATTGCATTGTGTTTTTAATTATCTTCATGATAAATTACGGATCCTTTGCATGATCCACAAGGCCTTTTATATTCCAGCCTGAGACCTCAAAATACAAGCAAGCATTCTCTATTTTCCAGTAGACTCAGTGTTTCCTATCTTCATGTCTTTATCCTGTCTTTCAGTCTATATTGCTTTTCGTGTGAAACCCTATGCTTTTCCAGGACCTGCCTTTGTCTCATTTTCTTTACACATCAGAATTTGAGAACACCAGACAACACAATATAGGCACTCATTAAATAAGGAGTGGAGTGACACTGATTAGCTTGGTAGTATTTTTTCCCCTAAAACTTCTGGTATTTGTCTGATACATATATATAAATATTATAATATAATATAATATAATATAATATATGTTATGATCATATATTATATTTTATTTTATTAATAGATGCATATATATAATTCCTGACTTTGTCTCTTTGTCTCATTTGTCTCATTTCAATTAAAACTATTTCAGTAAATAATGTGCCTTCTCCTTTAGGAATCTTGTGGAACATAATCAGATGTTTTGTATGATATTTTGAAATTGTTGATTGACTGTATCAGTGGAATTAGACACCTAGAGTTTAATGTATATCCATTTCTGATTTCTAAATACATCACAGTTTTAGGGTCACTAAGATTGGAGGCCATGAAAAAGTCAGAATTTTATATTTTATTTTACTTATTTTTTTCATTTTATTTTATTTTTTAATGTTTATATATTTCTTTTGAGAGAGAGAAAGAGTGAGAGAATGAGCAGTGGAGAGGCAGAGAGAGGGAGAGAGAGAATCCCAAGCAGGCTCTGCACTGTCAGCGAAGAGCATAATGTGCGGCTGGAACTCTTGTCTGTGAGATCATGACTGAGCCAAAAGCAAGAGTCAGACATTCAACGTACTGAGCCACCCAGGCACCCAAGAACTTTATATTTTAATAGGTTTAAATTGTCTGGATTGAGATGAAAGGGAAAATAATGTTGTGTACCACACACCTCTGTAAGATGGCATATGTGAGTAGAAATCCATAATCTTTTGAAATACCCACAGAGTGATAAAAGGTCTGACCTTTGATCTAGTATCCATAAAGCAAAGGTAAGAAAATTATAGACTCACTCTTGAACCCTTATACAGGATAAATATTCCAACTGTTGTTGCTCAGTGCTGAAACATTTCAAGACTGAGCATAAAGTGCTTGTACTCAGCAAACTGACTGTTCATTGAATGCTTCCCATGAGCCAAGGACTCTGCCAGGTACTTGGATACAGTAATGGATAAGAAAACGTATTTGTACAGTGGGGCTAGAGTCTTAGAATGCACTGTGCATCAAAAAGTTCCTTCCTCTTAGATGATTAGAGATTCTAAGCAAGCTCTTCTCTCATTTTCACTTGTCAAAATTCTTCACACCTCATCTCCAGGATTATTTTTTCTACCTAAATTACCTCTACTAAACTGTATACTTCAAATATTCCTTCTGGACTCCATTGTGAACTTACAATATTATGGTGCTATGAATCACCTAGAGGCAAGTGCCTAGAGGAGAGAGCCTATCTCTTATCCATCATTTGTTCCTGGCACCAGGTCTGGCACAAAGTGTGGAGCTGTATAGAATGAATAAATGAATGGATATATGAATGAATGAATGCATGCATGATAAATGAATGAAGAGTAATTTGTGAACATATATTTGCTTTTTTATTATAAAATATTTCAAGCAGTTTGAGAATAAAAAATATGTTTCTACCCCTTCAAATTAAGAAATGTAAGTTTTCCACACCACTCACAGATTTTTTGATAGAAATAAAATATTACATCTGAGGCCTCTTTAGTATTTCTCCCTGACCTTATTTCCTCTTCTCTTCATCAAAGGCAAAAATATTCTTGAAGTTGGTGTTTAATCTTTTCTTCCATGTTTTTATATTTCAGTTTCTAACTACAGTTCCCTAAACAATATATATTATTTTAATTTTATTCAACATCAATGGTAATATAGTCTATGAATTTTTTTCCAATCTGAATCTTTTAGGCTGCATTATGCTTGTCAAAATTATATTAACAACTAGATAAAATCTATAATACATGCTATTTGGTATTTATGAATAAAACACATTATTAATTCTACTACAATGGACATTTTGGAACAATCCAAATTGTTGCTATTATTAAAAATGCTGATTGGTCTTTTTGTGTGTCTCCTTGCGCATAAGCTCCAAAATGTCTTTAGAATTTACACTCAGAACTGGAATTTCTTGTTCATTCAATATGCACATCCTCAAATTTTATAGATTCCTACATTCCTACTTTATTCAACAAAGTATAAAATCTGCATTCTCATAAGCAAGATGAGTTTTCTTGTTTATTCAAATTCTCACCAAAACTCAATTCCATTCCATTAATTGTTTGTCAACATGGGCTAATTCTACATTCTTTTACTTACTCTAGATTTGTACCACATTCATATCATGTTGGTATATTTCTTGCTTCTTAAAAGGTCTCTCAAAATTAACTTCACTATTTCTGCCCCTACATTTTCAATATTAATTGGAGGAGAAATCTATCAAATTCTCTAAGACATTCTATGGATAGTTGTGTCTAGAATTATATTGGGTGTATAGATTAATTTAGGGACAATTGGTATCTTTAAAATATTTACTTATAGTCTACTGACATATTTTATATTATTTTGTAGTTGTGTCTACAAAGGCCTTCCAATATCTGATAAATTCATTCCTATATACCTTCATTTATTTTTCTTACAATTGTAAATTATTTTTTCTGATGTTCTTTTTGTCTGGTAAAGCTACTGAGTTTTAGTAGCCTCATAAAATTAGCATAGAAGCAGTTCTGTTTTTTATTTTCTGAGATAAATTTTTAAATATCACAGAGATTTTCTTTTTGAAGCAGCAGATTCATTAATTATTCAATTCATTAAAGGATCATTGGTTTAGCTTTATATTCATTATATAGCAGTAATGATGTTTTTATATTTTATGGAAATTATAAATTTAACTCAGTCTAAAACATATTGTTTTATGATTTGAAATTTTCTTTTAAATATATTTACATTTTACTTTTAATTTTGATATTATTATTGACTTTAACTTTTTTCCTTAGACTGGTCTACATTTTTCTAAAAGTTAGAAAGACTATCTTCTGTTGATTAGTTCTTTTCTATTTTCATTTTACATTACATTATTTTCTTTTGTATTTCTGTATTTGATTTACCTTATTTATTAAGATTTGTTATTTTACTGATTTTTTTCTTTTTCTCTTGATGTGTCCTAAGATATCTACTGCCCTACATTTTGCCTTGAAAAAACTTGCCCGTTGCGGGGGTTGCAAATTCAATAGAGAATGAGAGAGGGGAGGGGTGGGAGAAGTAGTTTCTATATCAAGTTTTAGAATGACTTCTCTTAAAAAGGACAGGTCCTGTCATTAATGTATTGTCTTCAAGGAAACCTGAGCCACTCTCTTGTGTAGGAATCCATAGAGTACCTGCCATAACAATTACACCTCTAGTCCTGGAGCCACGATCCACCACAGCATCCACCTACCCAGCACTGCTTTCACACCTGGAGGCTCCATTCTTCTGCAAGCCTGTGCCCTCCCTCAAGAACACGTGCCTCCCTTTTTCAAAGCTAGCCTAGCCTTCCAGAACACTGCCTTTATTTCATCCTTCTATGAAATGGCATTGTCCATCTTCACCAGGGACAATCCTATGAGCTCAGATGGTGTCTATGAAGTCCTTGAGCTGTTCTAAAAGAACAGACTATGGGTGTCATCTTCTTGGGAATCTCAGTACTTCTTGCCAAAATGTAAAACAAGCCTAGAGGTTTGGAGCAAACTGACTCCTTTCTAGCCTCTCTTTGAGCCGCAGGTCATCTCCAGGCTGATGGCTAGCCTGCCTATTAAGCAAACTCAGGTCGTCTCTCCTTAAAGGAGTCTCCTGGCCTGAGGATCTGTCTCGGGAATGATTTCAGAAGCCAGCATGTGTCCGTCTGTTAACAATGTGTCCTCTGGCTGCACCTGGCAGGAGACTCAGCCCCAAAGGCTGTTTGTACTGGCTGGGAGCTACCGGGTGGTGTATCAAGTTTCTTTCTTCTCCCAGAAGGCAGCAAGACCCATAGCATACCTGGGCTTTAACCTGGCTCCGAACTAAGTTAACCTTCCTCCTCACGTAACCACTAAACTTGAGAATTAGGGAAAAGGATTCCCAAAGACTTAACCAGATCTTGTTCTTCTGAAGCTCTTGAACTCAACAGGTCATCCACAGCCCCTATTGCCATCACCTTTTTTATTTTTAATTTTTTCTATCTTTATTGAAGTGTAATTGACAACTAAAATTGTATTATTTTAAAGTGAACAACATGATGATTTCATATACATAGACATTATGAAATGATTACCTCAATCAAGTTAATTAACACGTCTATCATCTAACATAGTTACTATCTTTTTGTGTGTGATAGGAATACTCAAGTTCTCCTCTCAGAAAATTTCAAGTAAACAATATAATGTTATTTACTATAGTTATCAGGCTGTAGATTATGTCCCAGAAACTTACTAATCTTATACTGGAAGTTTATGCGCTTCTACTGACATCTCCCCTGTTACCTCACTTGTAGCCCCTAGCAACCACCCTTCTAATTTCCGCCTCTATGAGTTCAACTTTTTTTTATTAAAAAGTTAAATGTTAGTTTATTTTTGAGAGAGAGACAGAGCACAAGCAGGGGAGAGGGAGAGAGAGAGAGAGAGAGAGACCCAGAATCTGAATCGGCTCCAGGTGCTGTGCTGTCAGCACAGAGCCCAACTCACTGCTTGAACTCAGGAATGGTGAGACCATGACCTGAGTTGAGGTCAGATGCTTAACCCAGGCAACCCAAGTTCAACCTTATTTTTTAATTTAGATTCCAACTAGAAGGAAAGGATCATACAGTATTTTTCTTTCTCAGTCTTCTTATTTGAAATATATTTCCTTATATAATTATGTATAATATCATATATATTCCATTATTTAAATTTTAATTACAACTAAAATTACACATTTTCACCCACTCATCTGTCAAAAACCAATTAGGTTGTTTCCATCCTGACTACTGTAAATAATGCTGAAATGCACATGAGAGTATAGACACAGATACAGATTTTCAAGACATGGATTTTATTTCCTCTGGATATATACCCAGAAATGGGACTGATGGGTCATACGGTAGTTCTCTAATTTTAATTTTTTGAAGAACCTCCTTACTGTTTTCCATGACTGTACAGTATACAGTCCCCCCAAAAGTGCACCGGGCTCCCTTATCGCCATGTCCTCACCAACACTAGTTATCTTGTCACTTTAATAATAGCCATTCTAAATGGTGTGTGGTGATATCGCTTTGGGGTTTTTATTTGCATTTCTCTGGGGAATATCAGTGCTGAGCACCATTTTTGTTATCTGCCGGCCATTGATATTCTGCTATTGAGTTGAAGGAGCTGCTTCCAAATAGGTGCAAAACAGCACCTCCTACCTCCTTACGTAATCTTGGCACTTTGTTGAAGATCGGTTAACTATAAATTTGTAGGTTTATTTGTAGGACCTTTATTCTGTTCCACTGGTCGATATATCTGTCTTTATGGCAGTGCTATATTGTTTAATCACTATAACTTTGTAATGTAATTTGACATCAGGAAGTATGATGCTTTCAGATATGTTCTTTCTCAAAATTGTTTTGTCTATATTGGGTCTATAATTCCATGTGAGTTTTAGTTGTTTTTTTCTATTCCTGTGAGAAAGTGTCTTTGGGATTTTGATAGGGATTCCATGAATCTGTGCATCACTTTGGATAGTAGAGACATTTTTTAAAAATTCTTTATTATTTATTTATTTTTTTAAATATTTTATTGTCAAATTGATTTCCATACAACACCCAGTGCTCTTCGCCACAAGTACCCGTCTTACAATCCATGAGCACAGGATGTCTTTCTATTTATTTGTGACTTCTTTAAATTTTTTATATCAGTATTTTTATATCAGTTTTTTATATCGGTTTCCAGTATGCAGGTCTCACACCCTAAATTAAGTTTATTCCTAAGTATTTCATTTATTTAATGATATGAAATTGTATATGATAATGGAATTATTTTCATAATTTCCTTTGTGGTTAGTTCTTTGTTAATGTAGAGAAAAACCACTAATTTTTGTATGTAGATTTTGCATCCTGCAACTTTACTAAATTTGCTTATTAGTTCTAACAAGTGTGTGTGTATAGTCATTAGAGTTTTCCACATATAAATTCATGTCCTCTGCAAATGGATAGTATTTAAATTCTTTTCCAATTTGTTGCCTTTTCTTTCTTATCCCATGTTGATTTCATTTATATTTAGCCTTTTCCTCTTTTAGCTATGTTTCAAAATTACACATAGTAATTTGTTATCTTTTTAGTAATAAAAACATTTTTTTTCATTCAACTGTCTTTTCTGTCACAAATTACTTAGGAATAATTTTTCTGAAAAATATGTTTATATTTATTTTCCATAGTATAATTTTATTTTAATTTATAATTTAATGATTTTAGAATCATAGACTATGGTATTATTCATTCTCTGAAGTGTGCTAAGTTATCTTATATGGCTTGCTGCAAGGAATATGGTTTAGAATGTGGTAGAGTCTTTGAAGGACATGTTTTTGTCTATTCTGGTTGACTCTGAGGGTAATTTTGCATTCACATTTTTACAGCTATTCTAATTTTTTATTAATTCATTTATTAATTTGGTTATGTCATATTAAAATCCCCACTATCATTGCAAATTTATTTCTTTTTTCTTTTAATTCTCTGATTTTTTACCAATGTTTATTTTCCAATGACATTACTCCATGCCTAGAAGTCCATTCGTTTTTGGTTAATTATTTTTTAGTGCTATTGTTTTGCCTATTTAAGATTTTGGTATTAAATTGTATTTGTCTGATAATTATATCCCAAAGCCAGATACTATACTTCTTCTATTGATTGGTAGAAACTTGATATACTTTTTATTTCTTTATTTTTAATCTCTCTCTCTCTCTCTGCTGGTGTTTAAATGTCTTTCACACACATAATAAAATTAGATTTTAAACATATATTCTTATATACTCTCTTTTCAAATAAGTTTAAATACATCTTTATGACTTATATACCTTCAGACTTTTTTTTTAAGCTAGGTTGTTTTATATGTTTCCTTCTTAGCCTTCTCTTTCCCTCTTTCTCCTTTCCAACCTTTGCATTATATTTTATTCCATGTAATTATGAAGACATAAATTGACCTGTAAAATTTTCTAACAAATTTAATGAAAGTCAACATTTCTACCACTCCCAAATATGAGAGATGTTTACATGTTCTAATAACACATTCAACATACCCTCATCTGTTATCATTGTGATACAGTTTTAATTTTCACTTTTCTTATTAAAAACAGCTATTGTTATTCCTATATGAAACCTATAAGTGATTTTACTAGTCTATTATTAAGTTATGTGTCCATCATTTTCCTCCCGCTCCTTATTTCCGCATTTCCTTTTCTTGTTGTCAGTGTATATGTATATTCTTTAGTAAATATTTCTAGTGAGGAACTGTGGGTGATAAAGTCAATCAGTCTTGGTACATAAGAAAACATCTTTTCCTTTTATTTCTATTTGACAGTTTATAGAGTTTTAGGTTGAGTTTTATCTTCAGCATTTTAGATATTACTCTGTGCATATTCTGACTTAAAATTCTCTCGCCTATTTTGTTTATATGTTTACTTCCTTCTCCTCTTCTATTACTCCTCAGTTCTATGACAAACTCCATCAGTTCTATGACAAACTCCATCATTTTGCAGGAAGCCACAGTGAATTAAAAAAAAATAGTGTCCAGAAGCAGATAAAAGAGAAGCAAGGTGTTGTTGACACTGCAAGTCATCAATTTAAAGTGCAAGAGAGGACCAAAGAGAGCTGATTGCCTGATATTTGGGTGTGTTAAGGATGGTGGGGCAGAAGAATTAGGGAATTACTGAGCTAAAGATTCTGCTGACAAAGGTTTAGAGGACCAGGTTCTGATTCACAAGAGGCAAAGGAGAAGTCAGAAATGGAGTGATTTTACTGGTAGATCTATTTCACTTATAGCGTGTTTTTGCTGACCTTACATCACGAAAATTCTGTGCATAGGAAATTTAAATCCCCTCAATTTTGTGTTCCACCTTGACCCCGGCTCAGCACTTGCCTTCCATGGAGACAGTGCACTGATAGGATGTCTGGCTATTCTATATGAGCTGTCTTTGTTCCTCACCAAATTGGTCAAGATTAGAAACATAGACTTTTATTTCTTCAGAGTCTTGATGCTCCTACCTTAGTGAGAAATAAATTTGAGTGGATTTTTGGAAGAGAGAGGGTTATCCTCAACAATAAAATCTTACCTTTCAATATTAGATATAACTATCTCTATTACAGAAACAGAAAACTTAAAAAAAAAAAGAAATTCCTTATTCATTTCTTTAGTTCTGGCTCTGATGTGTCAATATGTGGAGTCCTGAAATATTCTCTCTCTCTCTCCCTCCCTGCCTCTATCTATCCATCTCTCACTTCTTTCTTCTTTCTTCTTTTCCTTATCCCTGATCCCTGTACCCTAAGAAGAAAGAAACAATTTATCCCATATTCTTTTGCAATAGAGTTATCCTCATGCCCTACTAGCAAATCATTAAGGCCCTCGCTTTGCTGACTAAGGATGTGGCCAAAGCTTTGCAATCACAGATTACGAGGTATCACTAATTAAAGTGTTCAATTGAGGTTCTTTCCTCCAGATTCTCTTCACTTGCTAGAGCAGAAATCAACGTTTATCAATGCATTTCTGTAGTTGCTAATTTGTCTGCCAGAATTCTATTTTCCTTTACTACATGATTAGTAAAAATGTAGGGGCACCTCAGTGGCTCAGTCAGTTGAGTGCCTAACTCTTGATTTTGGCTCAGGTCATGATCCCAAGGTCATAGGTCTGAGCTCTGTGTCAGCCTCTATCCTGAGCATGGAGCCTGCTTAAGATCCTCTCTCTCTCTCTCTCTCTCTCTCTCTCTCTCTCTCTCTCTCTCTCCCTCTTCCTCCCACCCCCGTCTTTCTCTCCAACTTGTACACACACTCTCTCTCTAAAATAAAAACAATTAAACTAAGAATTTCTTCATATCTCCTTATAGGTAACCAAACAAACACCAGCCAGGGAGACTGGAGGACTATAAAATCAACATATTTTACAATAAAAGTACTGATTGATGACTAACTAGAGAAAGAAATATCATATATGAAAAACAGCTTAAACCATAGAAACAATTCCTACAAATAATGAATTACAATGAACATATGGAGGGAGAACAATGAGACATACCTATATCATATTTATTAACATAAAATCATTACAAAAAACATTAGAACAAAAATGCTTTCTGCACTACATTAATGACCTTAGAAAAATGTATCTTCTTGTTACATACATAATGAGGACATAGAGATACCACTTCTTATAAGTTTGTTTTGGGCCTAAGGAAGGAATTCATATTCTATCACTTAATGATTGGATGGCTTTATAAATTACCAAATTCTTCCAAATCTCATATTCTGTAAAATGGGAACACTAATGTCTAATTTCAAGGACAATTAGGGAAAATCAGGAAAATGGTATTTGTGAGGGTGTTTCTACTAAGATAGGAAGAGTATTTAATATATCCTAGTCCTTAATTCTATTCTGTTTTTAGAAAAAGTAGATCATAACATTTAATTTGCAAATATGAAAAAAATGCATATTTAAAGAAAATAGTCACAAAGATCAGGATTCATCTACTTGAAGCTGTTGTTTTGTTTGTGTTTATCCTCCCTAAAATTTTTACTGTTTTCATACAACTGCTTTTGGCTCTAAACTAACACCTTTCAAATGATGTAAAGCAATGTGATGTGGAAATTACTAGAAAGCAAAAAGAATCAAGCACACAAGAATAATCTTTACTCCTTTGAGAGAAGCAATTGCATAACTATAGATGGAAATTGCAAGAAGTCTTATTTACCAAGGCATTTTCCCTGTTCTTTTGAAATTGGAAATGAAATCACTATAAAGAAAGCTGTCAGAACCTATATATTTCAAATGACCCAAGCACTATTGTGCTCTTTCTTTTTGGCCAAGCATAATGCATTTTCCACTGTTTTTAATTCCATTAATGAGGAGAAAGACAAGCAAGAAAATGCTTGTTATATGAAATACTAAACCTGTTCGGGCCACAAATGGTCTGGAGATAAAATAGGACTCAAAACAAAATCTTCTCTGAAGATTTAAAGGGCATCGTCTGGACAGTGGGTTAACAGTAACAGTAACTGCCCATTCCCTGAGAACGATCTGAGATGAAACACATACAAATACCACAAGGAACTGATTCAAGCTGGACTGTGTGTAGGGCTACGGATTTAGTCGTATGATTTTACAGTCTGTGTTTAGATGACTCCAGGCTGGCATGGACTTGAGTTCTTCCTGAGGTCATCTGATTGGCCTTGCATATTAGTTGCTCAGCAATGTTCTGGGAATGGCTCACATCTGACGTGCTGGTAAGAGTGACAGAGATAGTAATCCCTGCTGATTAAGAGCTCAGACTCTGGAGTTTAATTGCTCTCATTCAGTCCATGTGACCCTGGGAAAGTCATTTACATTTCCATGCTTCAGTTTCTTCATCCCCAGAAGGGGAAATAACAATGTTCTCTATCTTACAGGGTTTTTGTAAATATTAAATGGATTATAAATAGCTTAGAACAGTGTCTGGCATAAATAAACATTTTCAAAAGCGACGGTTATTCCTAGATCTGATGCACGTGCAATTTATAATCTCGAGTCTATAGTTTACACCTGAGTATGCCAGACCAGTACATTACTTCAAAGACATACTGGCTATTCCTAAGAGTAGATAATGACCATGGGGGAAAAAGACCACCCACCCTCACCCCTGTAAAGGGCCCAGTTTGAGCTTCTGGGCCTGTGGGTAGGAACTGACATGAGTTTCCTCCCCTAAACAGTTGTTTGCCATTTATATTCCTCTCTTCATACAATTGCAAGTCTGCATCATTTATTTTATTTTAAATCAGGGCTACACAATTTATCACATTTTTCACAATCAATCTGGTAACCATTAGGCAGGGAATATGAGCCTTCATATTCATCTTCACGTTGGAGAATGAACTCATTAGAATATGGATACAGAAATAATGGTGTAAAAGGGTCCCAACTACTCCTGAAGTGCATTGTTTTTCAGTGGTAGAAATATCTATTCTGACTCTTAGTTTATTAATAAAAATGGTTAATCTGACCATACCACACTTCTTCAAAAAGCTCCATGATGATACTCCATTGCTCTTAGGATAAAGACCAACATTTTTAACACCTGCACCTGCCTGACTCCTGCCTTACTGCATACCAGTGTTTCTTACTGTATCCATACTACTCTTTTTAAGATTCTTGAATGTGCCATAAATTTATGTAAACTCAATACAATACAATTAACACACATCATCTTCTATTTATTTTTTTTAGTTAGGCAGAAACCTAACTCAAACTAAAAACAAATGTAAACTTACTGTCTCCTTTAAAAGACACAACTGAGTCAGAGTTCAAATGGCATCACTTGGACTCTTGAGCTTTCTCTCTCTTGGCTCTGCTTTGTTCTGGGTTGGCTTCACCCTCAAAATAGGTTCAGGCAAAGGTGGTCATGCACTGCGTCAGGTTTACACCTCACAGCTAGTGGTATCAATGATGCCTTTATCTTCCGCTCTCCAGGACAGCCTGAGGCCTAAACAGCCCTGCAAGGGACAAGTGCCAGTGCAGGAACAATCTGACGGAAATGACTGGGGATATAGGTTCTCTAATTTGCAGAACAAAGATGGATGCATCACCCACGTGGCAAAGCGTAGGTGGCTCAGCTCCATCAAACTAGACAAAACCAGAGGCCCTATTGCCACACTAATTGACAAGGATGTTGAACAGGAAAAAGCAGCATATCTGTCATGTTCCATCTCTCTCCTTTCTTGCTTTTTCACTCAATTGTGCTGGCCCATCAAACATGGCTTCTTTGAAGTTTGGTGTGACATATTTTTTTTTCTTATTTCTTAAAATTAAGTTTTGTCTGCATTTGGCAAATTGAACAGATGATATAACTGGAGAGTCAGATTTGAATTCATTAACTTTTTGTAAATTCATTCTTAACTTTTTGTAAAAGATTTAGGATGTTTCCTAGCAGTTTTAGTATCTGATTTTTATTCTGTCCCTCATATGCCATTAAGTACTATAATTCCTTTACACTTATTTTCTATTTTCCCAAATTTTGAAAATATTTTATTTTTATTAGTAATTATTTATTTAACAAATATTTATTGAGCACTTACTTTATGCCTAGCACTGAGATCAGTATTCACTTTCATATATATATAAAATATATATCTAACTATATATCTCTGTATATGTCTTAGTCCTCACAACAATCTAACAAGAACAAGAAGCAACATTCTTCCAAGTTTACAGCTAGGGGGACTGTGAGATTGTTCTGGAAAGGATCAGAGAAAAAAATCAAGGAAAAGAAATGTCATATCTTTGGTGACAGGAAATGTTTTCTAATATACAAATAGTTTTATGAGAAAAACACTTTTTTGTGGAAAAAAAAAAGCTTCACTATTTCCACTCATCAATACCAAATGCCATGAATCTCCATCCAGTGTCAACTGCAATGCTAAGTAATGAGCATACTGACACGAACCAAGTATAGTGTCAGCTCTCAGGAGGCTTGTGGTCAAGTGGAGATCTTGGCAATGGTGTACATGTGTGTGATTCCAATACTGAGGAATGTACTGAAGTAATAGAGGAAAAAAGCATCTCTAGAATTCTTAGAATTTTATAGGATGTGCTATCACTGCTGTCATTGTTTTCACATTGTCCCATTAACTTTCAAAGTTTTCTTGACATTAGCAGAAAATAAAGAGTCATGATAGTTTGTCTAAAATACATTTTTGGGGTGCCTTCGTGGCTCAGTTGGTTTAGCATCCACTCAGGTCATGATCTCACAGTTTATGAGTTGGAACCTCGTGTCGGGCTCTGTGCTGACAGCTCAGAGCCTGGAGCCTGCTCCGGATTCTGGGTCTCCCTCTCTCTCTACACCTCTGCTGCTCATGCTCTTTCTCCCTCCCTCTCAAAAATAAACATTAAAAAATTTTTTAAATAATAAAATATATTTTTTACTAAGACTTTTTTAAGCTTTGCATCTAATTTAACATTCATAAACATATGACTATAAACTGCCAATGTTGGGAATATTTTGATGGATTTATTGTTTTATAGATTATGGTTATCAAAACAACCAAAAAGTTTAATATTAACATAATTATTATTTATTTTAAAGAATGAGAGTCAAAATGAAACAAAAGAAGATGATTTCAAAATCTTCTAAGAATTTCTACATGAAGTTTAAGTAAAATTTCAATATTTAAACTCTTTAGAGGAACAGAAATTTCATCATTATCAATTTCTGCTGACACATATAACTTCAACACCAGAGCCTCACCTGTATCAAATGCTTTATAAACTTCGTACTTTTCTACAAACACAAAATGCTTTCACATTTGTTTACCTTTACCCAAAACATAATCATGACTTCACATTATTCCATGTTACTACCCTGTGTTAACTTCTATTATGATACTTCTTTTTTTAAATTAATTTATTTTTGAGACAGACACATAGAAAACAAGTGGGGAAGGTACAGAGAGACAGGGAGACAGAGAATTTCAAGCAGGTTCCACCCTGTCAGCAGGAAGCCCTATGTTGGGCTTGAACTCATGAACCATGAGGTCATGACCTGAGCTGAAACCAGAGTCAGATGTGACTGAACCACCCAGGCACCCCCATTATGATACTTCTTACCCAGGTTTTGGATTATCTATTTACTTTGATATCTTCCCCCAAATATTATGAGTAACTGTGAAAAAGAGACTGTCTTACAGCACTCTGAAAAACCCTAACATGACTACTAAATAAAACAAACAATGAAAAGAATTATGAGGAACAAAGCTTCATCATGGTTCTTAATTTCCCCTCCTTCATTATCCCTCAAATTCATCTTTTAGACACTTAAACCTCAAATATCCAAGTTTAAAAAATTTTTATTATGTTTCCACATAGAATTCATTAGAGATTACCTTGTATTGTAGTTATTACTGTATATATTTTGTGTATATTTACAAGAAAATACACACAATTGGTGAACTATCTGCTTTGGGTAAAATTTTACTTTGAAATAATTTAAAGTTTGCTGAAAAATTGCAAAGATACAGGTACAGTGCTTTTCCCCATCTTTATACTTACTACACTACTTAACATAATACCTTAATTGCTTAATAAATATTTTTATTCAAACATTAATTTATATCAAGACCCATTGATTCTGTTAGTTTGTTTCATAAAGAAAGGATTTAGAATTGTGTTTGTAATAGTTGCCCTGCTTAATTATATACTTTCTATTATTATTGTGATCATTATCATTAATTATAATACTAGGAAATCCTCATTTCCATTCTGCCCTCACAGGAAGGACATAGAAAACAGAAAATAAGCCGAATCAGCACCACAATATTGGTTTTGGTCTGTTATGGATGTTTGGATCAGAAACTCACAGTAGGAGGGAGAATATTATTGGTTTTAGCTAAATGGAAGATATTTATCAGAAACAGAAAGATCATCTGGGAAATTAGAACAATACAGTAATAAATTTGGAATGGGCCTTAGTTATCATTCAGTCCATCTCTCATACTTTACACGCTAAGAAATAGGTTTAGACATGTTCAGCAATTTATAAGAAGGACAAAGCAGCCAATAAGAAGCGGCAATGGAAATAAACCATGACCTCTGATTCTCAGTCCAGAACTTTCCCCCTATACTAACTGAACACTATATTGCTAACCTCTTGGGCAGTTCTTCTTTCCTGACTGTTCTTTTGATGAGAATGTGGATTTCATATCTCTGAATACACCACTGAATGTTATGAGAATCAACCATAAAGAATGGCAATATCATACTCTACTATGGGTCCAGGTTTTAATGCTTGACATTCTTAGATTTGAATTCTGCCTGTCACTTTTTTTTAATAATTATAAAACTAATCGAACAAAGTCTTAGTTTTCCAGGGAGCATACAGTAAAAATTTAAGCTTACTCTGAGGATCAAAGCAGGCCTGGTTTATAATACTTTCTTTGGAAACTGACACATGATTGGTGATCAATAAGTATTGTTTTCTCTCTCCACCACTCTTATGGAGGGGGGCAATTTTTCTAGGAGACAGAATGGTGTTAGAAAAAGGCCTAGATGTTGGAGTATGACTGGGTACTATTCCTAAATCTTCCATTGCTGTTTGTGTAACCAATGTCTCTGATATTTGGGTTCTTTATCTTTAAGCAAAGATAATAACTGTTTCACATTAGGTTATGAAAACTGAATGCCTAACATACAGTAAGCCCTATAATTTTTTCATTTCCTTTATTAGCTACCAGGTGGGGCAAAAGGAGATTTTACTGATTTTTTGAAATGTTTAAAATGAGTTAAACTTTGTTATGAACATATTTTTAAAATTACCAACCTTACTGATTTCCAGAAAATAAAAACAATACAATGGAAAATCTCTATTTGTAGGTTTTTGCTTTTGTTTCCAAAAAAATAATAACTAAAACGTCCTAATAAAAATATTTGCCAAAAAGAATTACTTTATAAGCAATCTATGTAATATCTCTTAGAATGTAACAGCACTGACCATTATTCTCATTTATATAAATATAGGTAATAATAATGAGAAGGAGCATAACAATACCTATGCTGTGAGGTGTTTCATACATTATCTTAAATTCTCAAAATGACCGTATGTTTTATCATCCTCATATCACAGATGAAGAAACAATGTTTCTAGGGAAGTTAAATTATAACATGCCTGGGTTGACACATATAGTAAAATATTGACTCTGAATCCAGATATGGCTGCCATCAAAAACCTTTATCTTTCCAGAAATTTCGCAACTCTTCACTTATAACACTGAAACTCTATTTTTTGTGAAGACATAATAAAAATTTTAAAAAATGGAAGTCTAGGAAATTGAGAATGTGAAAAGAACAGTACTGCATCCAACTCTTCTTTCCCAAATTACTGGCTTGCTATGCAATAGACAATAACATGTACCAATACCTATATGCCCATACTTGATCCTTTTTGTTGACTTCAGTAGAAATTAAAATAGACCACATGCAACCTCTCCTTTCCTGGACAGCAGTCTTGTAATTAATGTCCCTATTCTTTCTACCAGAACTAATTAAATTTTGTTAATTAGAAATTGAAACCAAAAGTGGTAATGTGAAAATAATATGCTTATACTATCACAGAATTTATAAACATCAGATCAATGATTTCATTCTCCATAAACTAAAAATGGTGGATATTTTCTGCAGGTGGAAGTTTTGCATAGAATATTAATTTCCCTTCCCAGTTTATGATAAGAACAAACCTAGTTTTATATCCTCTACCTCTGGGAAATTGTTCTAGCCTCTAGGCACTGCCTTTCTGTGCAATCCGGCAGCACGGAATGGACAGCCCTGTGGACAATAATGTGGAGCTTGGGCCTCAACACTGAGTTTCAGCCTGAGCTCCGCCTCCTGTAATTATGCAAACTTTGGGAAAACACTCACCATTCACATCCTCAGATTTTTCCTCAACTGTAAAATGAGGAGAGTCAGTCCTATTTTCAGAGCTGCTGGAAGATCTCAATGAGGAATTGTATCTTTTAAAAAATATTTTTAATGTTTTATTTATTTTTGAGAGAGACAGACCATGACTGAGGGAGGGGCAGAGAAAAAGGGAAACATAGAATTTGAAGCAGGCTCCAGGCTTTGAGCTGTCAGCACCCAACCCGACAAGAGGCTCCAACCCACAAACAGTGAGAATATGACCTGAGCGAAAGTCGGACACTTAACCAACTAATCCACTCAGGCGCCCCAATGAGAAACTGTATGTGCTTGCAAATTGTAAAAGGCAAATAAAGACCCTGATATTCAGGATGTACAAGTGTGTGTGTGAGTGTATCTGGATCAAACTTCACTATTGTTGCAAGGCCTTCTGATCTGCTCTTTCAAGTCTTTCTGAAAAGACTTCGTTTTTCTTTCCTCTCAGTGGTGACTGGTGTCTCTGGAATTCTTGCCTCCCTCCCTGCCTCACTCTCTCGCCCACATTCCTCCCTTCTCTTGGTTTGCCTTCTATATTCATAGCCTACCACATAACTGTGCCTTTCTAATTAAAATCACAAGAACACCAGCAACATTGGTGGTAAAGCTAATACCTAATGTTTACTAAATACCTATTATGTGTCAGGCATTGTTAATAGCAATGTACATGCTTCATCTCAATCAATATTCATAGCATCCTCATAAAGAAAAGATTACTACCATACACAGCATACAGACTTTCTCTTCCATTCATCCCATCATTGCTGGTGGATTTTTTCTCAGAATAATTCTCTCTCTTTCTCCCCTTTCCTCTCCTCCTGTCTCTCTCTTCCATGCCATTTCCTGCTGCACCATCATCAAGTCTGCTCCTCCTAACCAAGCATTACTTCTCATGCTGCTATGAAAGTTCCACAGACCACAATGAACCTGTTGTTCTACACTTCTGTTCATTCCTGATTCCTGCTTATCATAAGCTGGGAAATATCTTTTTTTTTTTTTTTTTTTTAGAAAAATCACCATTAAGGCAGGAATGAAATCACTCCCAATAACATTCCTCTGTAAGATCAGCTTTCCCAGGGGGAGAACCCAATGATGACTCTGCTGAGTTTGTTGATGTAAATTCTTTGTGGCATTTTAATATTTGTTCTAATGATAGGAACATGAGATTTGAATCAGAGAGTCATCACTTTGTCTTCACCACCATTATCATGAAATAATAACTGTTATATACACACCATTTCATAATTTAAATTGTATTTCCTCATGTTAGCTCATTTTACTCTGAATGAGCTAATTTGGCAATCCATATAAACAACTTTTCCCAATATAATCATGCACGTGTATGTTTTAATTCATGTCAACTGGGAATGCTAAAGGGAAATGTGATCCTACTTGTGAGGATCAGCTACTACAGTCTAGTGAGAGGTAGAAAAAAAGGAAACGAATATAGATTGCATTTACTTTGTGCCAGGCAAAGTCATAGGTACTTCACATACAGCTCAATATCAGAAAACCTATTTTTCATTGAGGTTCTTGAGCCAGGGTTAGTGTGGTTTACTAACTTGTTCATGGGCCAAGGGTACAGCCAGAAACAGAGCACAGGCCTTTGGTTTTTCAAGGCCAACATGCTTTCTGCTACACTTAGCTGCTTCATTTCCTTCAGGGAAGAAAGGTTATGTTGTGCACATATAAAATCATGTACTTACCATTCACAGGCAATTCTTTGGTTTTCATGGGCAGTTTTGAACATAGTTCTGACTCTTGGGACATTAGTTCCCTGCCATTTAGGAAACCAAAAAGATAATTTGTTAAATTGTATCTTAGCAGCCTCACAGTTAATATAATTTTAATTTTTTTTTCTGAGTTTTAATCAGAGAATGATTTTAGCCCCTGAGAAATTATGATTCGATAATAAGTCAAAATGATAATAAAATGTAATTTCACCATCTTAGAGAAGATATTAATGGGACTTTTTGATCGGTACAGGCCTTTTCTCAAAATTTGGGTACTGTGAAAACATTCCTTAAATCAATTGAGCCATTTATTTCCTGGTGTTCTCATCTTTCTCTTCCACTTGATGATTCTGCCTGTCTTGAATAACTGCAGATTGCAAATCATTTTAATGTTTATTTCTCCAATTGGCTTTCCTCTCAGATGTGAATAATTCATCTACACTTCTTTCCGTGAGTCTCAAGCGCCAAATCCTATTGTATGAAATGCTAATGTAATCTAGATGATTTTTGTACAAAAAGAAGGGAGAGTACAATCAATTCATCTTTAAAAAATATATGGCCCTCATTGAATTTTACATGGAAAAGAGACACAGAAATTAGTTAATTAGTCCCACAGATAATATAACTTTAATTTTCTTGAGTTTTAATCAGAAAATAATTTTAGAGGTTTTTTTCATTTATTTTTGTTTATTAAATACTACCTATTATTTTTAGTTTTTTAAATGTATTTTGAGAGAGAGAGAGAGAGAGAGAAAGCACTTGAGTGAGGGGAGGTGCAGAGAGAGAGGGAGAGAAAGAATCCCAAGCAGGCTCCACACTGTCAGCAGAGAGCCTGATGTGGAGGTTAAACTCATGAACCATAAGATCATGACCCAAGCTGAAATCAAGAGTCAGAGGCTTAACCAAGTGAGCCACCCAGACGCCCCTAAATACTATCTATTAAACTTTTATGATGCTATAAACTTTTTTATGCTACTTATGTTATATGCCATAAATATAAACAAAAATAGTCCCTTTCCAAAATCTCAGAATGATTATATAATGAAATAAAATGGTTGAGTTAGAAGACATTTGAAGACAAAGGATAATAATGACATGTGACTTGGCTTCATAAAAGTTTACAGATATTAAATATGTTATTAGTTTTTCTCTTAAAATCAGTCCCAAAATTCTGGCGTTTTTGCATATTTTAAAAGGAATCTTAAACGTAAACACTACTATTTTGCACTGTCAGTCAGAAAAGAAAGTGATGTATTTCTAAATGGTTACATACCACAATTTACAAGGATGGCAGGATTCTCTTCCCAAGGCTTAATGCATTCTTTCTTGACAACTGGTCAAGCAGAGACATTTGGGAGGCCATGGAGTAACTGGAAATAGGCATGGCCACCTGTTTTGACCACCCTATAGAAGAGAGAAAGAAATATATGGAACAGAATCTAAAATGATGTCTGATTAGAAACTGATTGAATAATCAAAACAAAATTTTATTAGCTAATCAATGTCTTCTAGAATAAGTTTCCTAGTGCTTTAACCCAGAACTCTGTCCACAGACCTCATTTCCCCATTTAAACATTATATCCATGGCTTAATGATGATACCAAAGCAAAACATACCAAATGGCTGCTTCTTATGAAGCTATGTCAAACCAAGAATATGTAGCATAGGTAAACTAAAAAGAGCTAACGTGTACTGAGCGCTATGCTTTGGGCTTTATATCTCCCTTAATATCCACAATTACTCTAAAATAGGTGACATTACTGACTTTATTTTACAGTCAAGGAATCTGAGTCTAGGATAAAGACACACTCCCCTATTCAACACCTAATCTAAAAAGAGCTGGGATTCAACTCATGAGCTTACATTCTTCACAGAATATTATTTTAAAGCCTAACCTCAGTATTCCCTATACTTTGAACATCATGGTACAGTGAAAAAAAGAAAAGAGAATATAAGTTGAATTTAGCAAGTTTCAATTATTAAAAATACACACCTTCCTGATATGTCTTAAATTATTCTCCATCTACAATGTTCTTCCTTTCTTTGATTTATTTTTGACATTTGAGCTGATCTTCCTAGATCTGACTGAAGATTCACCTCTGATACCTCTGACAACCCTCCAAATAGATGATCATTTATTTTCCTTTTATTTGCTATAATGACTTGGACATTTATACTTTTTCATGACTTTCTGGCTTTAATTACTACAATACTTTAAATATGTCTATTTATGAATTTCTTGTTTTATTCTAATGAACATTGTGCCCCTTTAGGGAAAGTACCAAGTCTGACTTATCTTTTAATTTCCAAAGGCTATGAAACACAACAGACTTTCAATAAATACCTGAATGAAAATATGAAAACATATAAATAATTAAAATGATCAGCTTACATAAAGATGCAAAATTTATCTATGCAACTTGGATATTCATTGTGTCTAACGCTACTTACTAGGAGGAAGGATCTCTAGAGATGCAAATTTCTAAGATTTATATTATACATTTACTATTGATATGCATAACTTCTTTTTCAATGCATCAATGATATTCTCCATTTATATCTACTTTCAAATCATGTAAATTTGTTACAATCCTTACTGCTTCCATGACTTTGATGGAAATGCCATCTCTTCCTAAAATAGCCCACCCCTCTCATTTCTTCTACTCATGCAAACAAAATTCATGTCAGACTTTACATTCTCCAAGCAGGCTTTCTCAATACTGTTCAAGCCCAAAGTTTTGTCTGTCTGAGTTTAGATGTAAGTTTTTATTGGAGCATTTTGGGAGTGACAGCTGCCAATCCCTTGGAGATCTGGTACCTGTGTGAAGCTGAGTTCAGTATAACTGAACTCTTACCAAAATGGAAGGAGCTTCTGAGGAGTCCACCTACCGCTTGTCCAGGAAATCAAGAGGTTGAGGGTTTGTAGGGTCAATTTTGAACAATCTTACAGTTGTACCACAGCACCTACGTGATTGTGGCATACATAAATCAATGTATAAATTAGTTTCTGAAGGGGTACATTCTTTGTAGGAAGTATATACATTGGGTAAGATATTGTCAGTAAACTGTATTGTAAACTATAGCTCAACTTTCCTAAAGCACAAATTACTTTTATTTTATTCACTTGTTAACTCTCCCCAAATTGTTTCCGGTTTTCTGAGTTCAATACCAAATCCTTAACATGGTCCTGTGTTAGTTTCAAGCTTCAAGTTCTTATTGTTTCCTTTATAGTTTATGGGCTTCCATTCATAGTCTAAAGGAAATTCTATCTATTCCATGAATAAGTCAGGGTTCTTAATGGCTTATGCTCTTCATTCTATCTTGACTTTCCTAAGCCCCTCTTTTGCTTGCAGACTCCATCTTAGGACTCAGCTCAAAGCTAACCCTTTCAATAAAATCTTTTACCCTCTCCTGTGAGCCCCACAGCATCTGGACCTACAAACGTCTGCTGCAATGTCACTGTGATGATTATGCATTTGCTTCCTCTCCACACTGTTTTCTCTGAAGGATGAAGCACTTCTCTTAGATTTCCAGATACCCGTAGCTCCTAACAAAGCATTCTGATTTCAGTGATTTTTTTGTTGAGTGACTAAAAACAACTACAAAATCTAATTCAAAGTAAATGAAATAATAGAATTGCTTCGTTATGACCACATTTAAAGCTGTCAATTTAAAATTTTTAGGATATTTTCAGACACTGAAATACAATGTTAAGATCTGGACCTTTGTATTTTAAATTGTAACAAATTCATGCCAGGAATTTTATTAAAGGTTTATTCTGGATATCAAGCAGAGAATGTCCAACTCAGAATATCTCATCTTAAATCTAATAGAAGGCTTTCTTCAAAAGCTTAATGTACATACTAGGATGCATTTACTCAGTCATTTGTATTACAACCTACTGATAATTAAATAGAAATGCCTGCACGTACCATAGAGATAGAAGTAATTGTTATAGGAAGTCAAGACAGATGAGATGAGATTCAGTCTTAGGGAATTATGTTTGTACTTTCAGTGCTATCAGCTTGGCTGAAAGCAACTGCTTTCAGTCTGGCAGAATGGCTCATAAAAGGTAATAAACAAATTCTGCTTTTTCATATATCTGAGCCTTAAGAAAGGATTCCCATCATGCAAATAGGTTTTAGATAAATATCTAAACCCAGAGTTTTAAAACTAAACAAAAAGTCCAAACAATAGCTCTAAATGAAGATTCATGTTTTCCTTCTGTAGTTTTATAATAGTGTTAGAACTGCCACGTTAATCACTTAAAAGCTAGACATTAAAACCAAAACCCAGTTACAGGGGATGAAAAAACTGGGTGAGTGTGTAGAAGAGAAAATGAAGAAAGAGATCGGTGTTAGAGAAAAAGACTGGTAAAATAAATATAATTTCTTCAGCAGATATTTTCTGCCAAGCACTTACTGGTTTCAGAATACTGGAAGTTTAGGGTAGTGGGAAGAACAGTGGCTTAAATCATCGCTCTGTCCTTAGTAGCTCTGTGACCATAGTGGATTACTTAGCTACCTTAAGCTCCAATTACTCATGTATAAAATGATATAGATAATATTTTCACTTTGGGGTGGTTTAAATGAAATAATACACTTAGAACATAGACATTTTAATAAATCAGATTTTTAAAAATTCCTATTTTAATGAAAATGGAATCCCATTATTCACTTGCTAAAAGCCCTTTTCTGGTTTCCTATTGTGCTCCAAAACAAACCCAAACTCATACTTGGCTCTTTGATTTCCTCATGCTCCACCTCTCCTGGGACCTCCCAGCCTCACCTGTATGCCTTTGCTCTTCGCCCCCTGGGTTTCTCTCTGGCCCATGTTTAGTCCCTTGGGTAATTTCAGAATCTTTTTTTTTTTGCCGGAGACATTCCTCTGTCAGTAAATTCCACACTTAAGCTAACCTTTCTTAGTCCTCCTGTCCTTTACTGAATGCTACCTCCTCTGAGAGCCTTCCCTGGTCACCAAACTTAGGTGAGGTCTGTCCCGAATACACGTACACTCCTAATTCTCTGCGGCCACAGGGCAATTCTTTTCATTGTTGTGCGTTCACAACTTTACTTATATTTGTTTACTTGTGTCTTATCGGTCTCCTGCGCTACATTTTTAATCACTTTGATTATAGAGATCAAGCATGCTTCTCTAATTGCCCAAGAAATGTTTGTTACATGAAGGGAAAGGAGGAGAGATGACAGAGAGGTGTAGTAAAATTTTCCTAAATGCTCTAAAGAGAAGTGGAACATTTTTCAGATAACAAATTAGTCATAGGAGAAGTATTTAAGTAACTGAGAAAGAACATTTACTTGCAGTAAGAATTATGAGCAATTATAGCAAAAAACACCTTGAATAATTTTCTCTTACTACAGAAGTGAAAACTAGATGACAAACTCTGTGGCATATTAAAAAAAAAAACAAGATAAATACAAATAATGAACACCAAACAGTACCAAAGTAAGGAAAATATTCTTACATAAACTTTGATGAGACTTTCACAAACTTCATAGCAAAAAACCCAGGAATTAAATATGTAGCAGAACTCCATTCTGTGCTCTTTGCTGATTGTGGCCATTTAAGAAAAACTAGCTAATTTGGCTATGCATGCTATTATTATTTTTGATAAGATCTCAGTTGTTTCTTTTTTTTTTTTTTTTTTAGTTTATTTATTTTGACAGAGAGAGGAAAGGAGAGAGAGAGAAGGGGAAGGACAGATAGAGGGAGAGAGAATCCTAAGCAGGCTCTGTATCGCCAGCATGGGGACTGATGTGGGGCTTGAACTCATGAACTGTGAGATCATGACCTGAACAGAAATCAAGAGTCTGGATGTTTAACCAATTGAGCCACCAAGGTGCCACTCAGTTGCTTCTTATATATAATTGGTAGGAGTACAAAGGTTACAATCTTTTCAGGAATGTTATTTATTGGTAACACAAAATATACATGTGACTTAGCCTAACAATTCTACCTCAGGGACTCTGTCCTTAGATAGCAATACAAAACACAAAATAAGCTTTATGTAAAAAGATGTTTATTGTCACATTACTTACAATAATTAAATAGACTAATTATCCTAAATGTATTGACATAAGAATGATTATGTAGAAAATAAACTTTTGTTCCCAAAGAGCTTTTAATGATTTGAAAAAATGCACATTATATTTTTAGTGAAAAAGAATAAATTTAAATATTCACAATGATAATTTCTATTTATTTCTATTTGGAATTTTCACATTTTTTTCAAATGAGCCTATATTACTATATCAGAGTTCAACCAAATAAGTGGAACCTGTACTATACACATGTGGCATAACCCAATCATATTAAATATATTTAAAATTTATATTTAAAGCCTAAAACCCATAGGATAGGGAACAGGGAGGAAAGAAAAATCAGGCTGTAACCCCATAGGCATGAACTGAAGCTTTTTTCCACAGACAGGCGGCAGGAGGGAAGATCCAGGGAGAAGGGAGGGTAATTGTAGATGCAGTGATTATTTGATGTCTATGAACTCAGGGAAGGTCCATGTACTCTTCAAAGAGCTTCCAATGGATTAAATCAGGTCCACCCTAAATACTCTCTCTTTTGATAACTTAAAGTGTATTGATTACGGATTTTAATTATATCTTTAGATCCCATCACAGCAGTATCTAAGTTAGTGTTTGACTGAATAACTGGAGAAGATATGTGTTGGCTACAAAATGTGGCTGCCTCCCTTCCATCTACCAGCTCTTTTGAAAGAAAAATACCTGTAGCCCATTCAAACAGGAGATGTGCTAGAAAAGGAAATCTGGGGATTTCAGGGCAGGCAGCTTGACCCTTCAGAAAGCTATCACATTCCTTTTATAAAAGGAATAAGAAAAATTAACTGATAAAAATGTTAATATCTGTAATAGTAATAGAAATGAAAAGAAAGGTACTATTTATTGAGGCCTAATTATGTGCAGTTAGTCAACATGTACAATTCCACTTCTCTAGTATTATAAAATATTTATAACTATTTCGTCTGACCCATCAATTTGAATGAAAGTTATGTAAAGAGGAACTCCCTCTATGTATTCAATGCTGTCTGTATTTCCAGTGGCCAGAAGAGGATCTGCACTTGATAGATACTTGCTAAATAAATAAGCAAACTAACCAACCGACAAACAAATGTTCATGTCAATACTATAAAGTAATTTATCCTCATTTTATAAATAAGAAAATAAAAATTTTAAATAATTTTCCCTGGGTATGAAACAAATCACAAATCTGGAAGACTTTAGTTTCTAAGTCTGAGTTCTTTGCATAACACTACTCTACCCAGTAGGTGTGTTTTATTCTTTTGTTAAGACTGTTTATGAACTAGAAGATGTCATCCAAATTAAGGAATCATCATCATGCACTTTATTGTCTAAGATATGAAAAAGGAGAGGGGAGAGGAGGAGGGAAAGCATGAGTTGGTACACTTTCATCCATGGAGGAAGGGCCAGGAAAGGAGAGATCATGGGCTGTGGCAGGTGAGGTCAGTGGAAGGCCATCTGGTCTGACAGAGCCCCCGCGGAGTGAGCCAGGCTCTATGACAGACAAGATCAATGTGAAAAATCAAATGCATTATCTTTGTTTACATCCCAGGTACTGGAGTGTGAGAGTCTTCGGCAAGCAAAGGAGCCAGGCTGTAAGTGATGGATGTCCCACTTAAATGACGCTTTGCAAAGCCTTCATCATGTACTGGCAGAAGAGTCACAAGAGAATAAATGACTTTCTTTTAAGTTCCAAGAACAGGACAGAGGAGACAGACAATGTGAATGTCACAGTCCCCCTTCAATTGATTTCTCAGCCGCGGATGCTAAAGAGCAGTCTCCAGAGGAAAGAGAAGGCTCACAAATACACCAACTCAAGGAAGTTTGAATTGTCTATAATGAAATACAAACCATTTTATCTCTTCTATTTACTTGTAAAGAAAAGTCTTTACCCATTATTCATAAATGGGACCAAATGACCAAAGAAGAAAAAATGGTAATTATTTATTCCATAACTCGGATTGTCTTGCTTTTAAAGTTTTCCCTTTTAACTTCTTTTATTTTTCATTAAAATTTTAGTTAACATACAGTGCAATATTGGGTTCAGGAGTAGAATTCAGTGATTCATCACTTACATACAATAGCCAGTGCCCTCCTTAATGCTTGTCACCATCTAGTCCTTCTCCCACATATGTCCGTCCATCAACCCTCACTTTGTTCTCTATTATTAAGCTCTTTTAACTTTTAATAGAAATAAGTTTCAGAAGTAAACTTATGCCACGACAAATACATTTATCTGTCTCTTTTAGTTAAGCTTCCCATAAATCAAATCAACTATATTAAAAGGCTGATCCATATGTCATCAAATATAGTGAGAATTTATTTGGAAAGCATAAGTATTCCTCACTTGCTCATCCAATACTTTCATAAAAATGTGTTTTCTTATGCATACAAGGACTCATTGACTGACTTTATTCTTTTTAGTGTTTATTTATTTTGAGAGAGTGTGCACATGCATGCATGTGAGTGGGGGGTAGGCAGAGAGAGAGAGAGAGAGCGAGAGCGAGTGAGAGCGCGAGCCTGTTGGTGCAGAGCCTGATGTGGGGCTTGAACTCCCAAACTGTGAGATCATGACCTGAGCCAAAGTTGGACTTAACTGATAGAGCCTCCCAGGCACCTCCCATTTACTGACTTTAAACTTTATAGAAAAGTAAGGAGTGAGGAGAGCAGCAGCAACATTTCACCAAAATATAAAAGGTAATTGGCGATTTTTGAACATTCTGAAAAGAATTATACATATAGGGGAAACTAGAACTCAAATTTCACACACACAAAAGAATTATTAAAATAAGCCTTATCAGAAATGCATTCAATCTATAAAATGAACAGTTCCTGCCTATGAGAAATCAGTCATCAATTGCAAAGAGGTTAAGTCCCCAGGTAAGGAGTGGGTGAAGTAACCACGACAGCAAGGGAAAGGCTTGAAATAAGATTTCCTCTGGATTATATCCCTCAATTCATTCATCTCTTCAAATATTTCAGTATTTATTGAGCGTCTATGCTGAGCCATGGATTGTTTCAGGAGTTGATATTAATTGGTTAGAAGACTAAGGTTGCAGGTTTCAAGTAGTTAGTAGTAGTTAGTAGACTAGAGAGCCATGTAACGAGCCTCAATTCCACACAAATAAATGGTGTCATAAAATAATTGATGAGGTAGTGCTGTGGATGCCTAGGAGAGACACCTCAACTCTCCTCAAGACTTTATTTATATGTTTCAGAAGAGGTGATGCCCACAGTGACGCTTGAACAAACAGTAGGAGTGAACAAGATGAAGATGGCAAAGGCAGAGAAGACTAAGCAGGAACAGCAAACACACAGGTAGACAAGACACATTATGGATCAATATGGAAAGTTAAAAATAGTTTAATGTGATGAATGCATATAGATGAGGAAGAAATCCGTTTTAAAGGAGGCTGAAGAAGTAAGCAGGGACTAAATCATGAAGAAATTTGTAATCCAAAATAAATCACTTCCTTTTTATTCTAAGAACAATAAGAAAGTCAGTTAATTATTTTAATCAGGAGAGGTGGGGCTCTCAATATCAGAGGGATGTTGTGGTTTCACAGTGCCTAGCCATCAGCTCAGACACAGGAGGGATGGGATAGGACAGTTTCCTAAATAAACTCAGCCCTCTTCATCATCCTGGGGCTTTCCTTTGCAACTCACCTAAAGCAGAAGAGAACTGTGATTTACCTTTTGAGGAAGCCCATTGTAATGACTGTTAAGATGCCTCTAGAACACACTCTCACATAAAGAGTACACAAATACAGATCTATTCCCAGGCTTGCAAAAGAGATTATAAACATATGTCAGTGCCTCAAGAATTTCAGTGAAGCCAGTTGCAATACCTTTACCTAGTTGGCTTTGGAATTCTATTCTAACACACTCTAATTTTTAAATTGCGAACTAACAGACCGGACAATACCAGTCTATATTTATACTATAGTATGAGTTTACTAGGCAACATATGAAGTCACATTCTCCTGACAGCATCTCTGTTATGTGATTTTTGTATTGAGGTGCATATGTGAGGTCTCAGTAGTCTATATACAGAGTCCTTGAGCTGCAGTATTAAATCAAGTTGTCCTTAAATCTAAACATTCTGATCCCTGACAACAGCTTACTTAATCTATCCCTTTTTGTAGCTGATGCTGCCTACATACTCCTTCCTCTTTATAGTAGGACCACCTTTAACATCTGCCACACACACTGGACCACACACTGCTAGAGGGCAAAGGTTCCTTCTTCTTCAGTATAGAGGTCTGCAAGTGGCAACTGAGTGTGTAACCAAAGAGCAGGGAGAGTGGGGAAAACAAGCCACTGAAGTAAGGTCAGACCTATCATAAGTGGCAGATCTTGTACTTCTTTAATCCCAGTGGTGATATGCTCTTCCTGAGGGCAAATGCCACATCTCTGGTGCTCCAAAGCCCTTTATTTCCTGCCCATTCCGCTCTGCAGGTAAATTATGATACCTCTCACCACCACTGCTTCCTCCCCTGATCCCAGGAATGTCCTCAGCCCACTTGTCTCTCCCTTTCTGTTTTGGCTTCATAGTTCAAGAAGTCAACTAAAGCTTCAGCAGCCTCTGATTCTATAATTTGACCACTGCAGATGATATGGATATGAGGTAAGTCATAGTGAGAGAGAAAATATTTGAAAACAAATGTCTCACAAATTAGAGTTTTTCTATAATATATAAAGAACTATACAACTCAGTACTAAAAGACGAACAACCACAGCACATGGGTGGTTCAGTCAGTTGCATGTCTGACTCTTGATTTTGGCTCAGGTCATGATCCTGTGGCGCGTGGGATCAACCCCCATCTCTGACTTCACGCTGACAGTTAAAGCCTTCTTGGAAGGCTCTCTATCCCCCTCTCTCAAAATAAACATAAAAAGAAGACAAACATTCTATAAAAGGGACAGAGGTAAATGACTGAAAAAAGAGTATGACTTCTAGGGTCCTGATGATTTTCTACTTGTTTATTTGGATGCTCATTATATGGATATTTTTCCTTTGTGAAAATTCACAGAGCTGTTCATATGTAATTTGTGCATTTGGCATTTGTATGTTCAACTTTAACAGAATTGTATAAAATGAAAGTGGAGAAAGTATATTCAGACAGAAAATTGCCTAGAGATTCTTGGTCTACAGATACAAAAAAAAAATTTAAATGGAAAAGGCAGATAATTTATCAATACTAAGTACTTAATACATTTTATCCAAAGTTCTGAAGACATATCTGTGTTACCAAGACTTGCACTCATTGCTCTCTTTCCAAGAAGTCAGTACACAAAGATGCAAAATAATTTGTTTAGTTCTACTTAATTTACAATCACAGTTTCAAATGTTATT
>NC_043710.1:62518446-62579826 GCF_006229205.1 Suricata suricatta
TACTTCCTTGTTGTGAAAATTAAAACTCTGGATGTTTTACCACAGCATAATAGGTAAAAACAATATCCAAATATTTTTACTATTATTATTCTAACTCTCTTTTTAAACTTAATGTTAATATCCCAGTATATTGTTTACTTTTTGTTTTAACCAGATCATTTTTTAATCTGTACTAGAATTTCTACCCTAAAAATCTAAACTGGTAGAGAAATTCCCAATGACAAATACTTAAGAGATATGAAAAATATCGTTAACTGGAATTACAGTCCCTGGGGATTTTTACAACTATTTTTATTTTCTCCTTAAGGATTTTCCTCAGTTCTGGTATGTTAAAAGATGAATGAGGCAATGATTAGTTGATGTGCTTTTCTTCTAAAAACTCCTTTAAAAATTACAGCCTAAAAAGAAAATCAATGCCTTGGATCATTGTCAGTTATATATAATATCAAGCAGTAGGTAGCCAAAGTAATTGAAGAAATTATGCACATCTTTCTGTGTCTGTTGGTAAGCCATGTTGGATGTCTTAAAGTTGAAAAAAGGCTGAATCTGAAATCATCAGCAGTAGGCCATTATAAACTTAAAAAATTTTTTTGCTTTTTATCTTGTTTAGTATTCTGTCATACTCATGCCTGGAAGAATAACTCATTATATTTTAATGTTCCTATTGAAGTCAAAAAACACATAAAAGTTAAGGAAATGCACATGAGACAATCATTTTGGAATAAGAATTGGTATTTATTATCTTTACAGAATTAAGATTACTTATTAATTCAGTTTTTAAAATTACTTGATGAATATTGTATTGTGAAATAATAAGAAATACCTATATTTGTCTCTGCCCCTCATTCCTCCTAATACTTGGCCTTTAACCTCAGTTCCTGGTAGAGTGCTCCTTAAACCACTTTAATCTCCTATATGACAAGAGTGTCTGACACAGAAATCTTGGGATAGGAATATCTTTTGTATTAATGAGGTGACTTTTGGTGGTTAGCTTTTGGATGGGAGCTGATCACTAGAAAGACCAAGTCATGATTAGAAACTTGGAACTTTCTAAGTTTCAGCCTTATCCCCCATTCTGTGGATAGAAAAAGGGCTAGAATTATGTTAATAATCAATCATGCCTATCTGATGAAGCCTCCATAAAAATCCCAAAAGTACAGGATTCAGAGAGCTTTCAGGTTGGTGAACAACTTTAGATACCAGGAAGATGGCAGACCCCAAGACAGAAGCTCTAGGACTTTGGAATCTTCCAGACCTTGCTCTATGCTCTTTCATCTGGCTATTTATTTGTATCATTTAAAATATCCTCTGTATCATATAAAAATGGTAAATAAACATTTTTTTCCTACATTCTGTGAATCTCTCTAGCAAATTATTGAACCTGAGGAGGAAGTTGTGAAAATCTCTAATTTGTAACGAAGTGGAACAGAAGTTGTGGATAACCTGGGAACACATTCCTTGTGATTGGCATTTGAAGTGGGAGGCAGTCTTGTGGGATTGAGCACTTAATCTTATGGAGTCTGTCCTAACTCTAGAAAGATAGTATCAGAATAACCTAGTGTATAAAACCCACACATATGGTATCAGAAATGTTGTAAATGTGAATGGGGAAAAATAGTTAATTTTCCCAGACACACATAAAAAGAGCTGGGATAGTCACTCAATGAGATATGTATTATCTGTACTTCTCCTCCAATACAAATTGTATCTATCAAGGCTTAGCATAGGTGTCACTTACTTCAGAAAATTTCCTAGATTCTGTCAAATAAAGTAAATGAACTCTTGTGACATTTTCTCTTTTACTCTTTGTAATCATTTTTATTCTCTTTACATGGAGATTAAACAATTTTTTTCATCAAAAATGAAATCTCAACAAAATATTTCAAAAATATTTTGAATAAATAAAAATGAAAACACAGTTATAAAAATGTGTAGGATGCAGGTAAGAAGTGCTCAGAACGAAATTTATACCATTAAATGCATATATTAAAAAATAAAAAGATCTAAGATCAATAATCTAAGTTTCTTTTTTTAATTTTTTTATGTTTTTTTTATTTTTTTTGAGAGACAGAGACAGCGTGAACAGGGATGAGCCAGAGAGAGAGGGAGATACAGAATCTGAAGCAGACTCCAGGCTCTGAGCTAGCTGTCAGCACAGAGCCCAATGCAGGGCTCAAACCCACGAACTGTGAGATCATGACCTGAGCCAAAGCTGGACACTTAACCAATTGAACCACCCCGGTGCCCCAATGATCTAAGTTTCTACTTTAGGAAACTAGAAAAACAGGAGCAAATTGAATTAGCAAGCAGAATAAAATAAACAATAAAAATTAGAGTAGAAATCAATGAAGTTTAAATAGGAAATTAATAGAAAAATTCAATGGAAACAAAAAATGGTTCTTTTAAAAGCTGATTCTTTGAAAAGATTAATAAAATTGATAAACCATTACTCAGGGCAATGAAGAAACAATGAGAGAACACAGCTAGAAATGAAAGATGGGTCATCACTACAGATTCTTTGGACATTGAGAGAATAATGAAGAAATACTATGCCCACAAATCTAATAATCTAAATAAAATAGACCAATTTCTTGAATGATAAAAACTGTCAAAACTCACACAGCAAGAAATAAATAATTTAAATAGGCCTACATTTCTTTAAAAAAACCGTATCAATAATTAATAAACTCTCAAAACATTAAGTACCAGTTCCAGATGAGTTCACTGGTGAATTCTTCAAACATTTAAGAATTTATACCAATTCTCTATAATATATTGCAGAGGACAGAAACAGAGGGATTGCTTCCTAAGTCATCTCAAGAAGCCATCATTACTATAATACCAAAAGCAGACAAAGGCATCAGAAGAAAACTACAAACCAATATCTCTTATGGACATAGACACAAATATCCTTAACAAAATATTAGTAAATTGAAACCAACAAATAATAAAACTAATTATACATCAAGACCAAGTTATAGTTAGCCTAGGTATGCAAACTAGTTTGATATTCAAAAAGTAATTGATGTAATCCATCATATCAACAGGATACAAAGAAAAACATCACATGATTATATCAATAGAGTCAGAAAAAGCATTTGACAAAATCCAACACCCATTAATGATGAAAACTGTTAGTAAGTTAGGAATGAAGGGGAACTTCCTCAACTTGATAGGCATATTTATAAAAACCCTACAGCTAACATCATGCCTAAGGGTGAGAAACTTGAATCTTCCTCACTAAGATTGGGCACAAGGCAACAATGGTCCCTCTCAACATTCCTTTTCAATATTGTACTTGAAATTCTAGCTAAGGCAATAAGACAAGGGGAAAAAAAGAGATATACAATTGAAAAGAAATAAATAAAACTGTTTTTGTTCACAGATGAAATGGTTATCTATGCAGAAAACTTGAAGGAATTGACCAAAAAAAAAAAAAATCCTAAAAGTAATAAGTAATTTTAGCGTGGTTGTAACATATGTGGTCAGTATGCAAAACACTATGAATAGAAAACATTTCTGCAGAACTCAAACTAATATAACCAAAATTGTATCAAGAAGTAATTGAAAAGTGATGAAGCTTTGCATATATATCTCTTTCTATAAAACAAATGACCCTAAAGTTTAGTGTCTTGAACCAGCAATCATATATTTAGTTCACAGTTCTGCTTAGCAAGTTTTCTGGTCTAGGCTGGTTTTGGCTGATCTCAGTTGGGTTGAGCATAAGTCAATGAGTTGAAAGGGAACTGGATGGTTCTAGGTCTTACTGCCATTTACGACAGTTGGCTGGCTCTCTATTGGAACATGAATGTTGAGGAGGCCAAGTGGCATTCATCATCTAACACAAAAAGCTTGAACTTTCTAAGACTTCTTCAAAATAAAGACTCTATTTTTAGGTCACTTCCACAAACAGATGCTACAAAAAACATATTTTAAATACCTTCAACCTTCAAATATAAAAGAATAATAATGTAACATCTCTTTTTCAAGGTAAATTTCCCAATATATTCTTAGCAAAACAAAAATCTTGACTTCAGCCATAGCAAGTGGGTCTTTACTCTGTAAAAGCAGACAAAAATCTTACACTAAGACCGATAATTTAATATAGCTTGAAAAATTTGAAAGAATCAAAACCACCCAATGTCATGAAGGTTAACAAGATATTATGGAAAGTGGCAGGTGGCACATGCTAACATTTAATAAACCAGTTGAAAATGCTGACACATGATCAACTTTAAAGTAACAGAATAATAGGTCCATTAAAGTGAAAGTATTTTCAGACTATTTACGGCTATAATGTAAATGTTAGCTGCTTCAAAATTATATAAGAAGTATTCTTAAGGGGCGCCTGGGTGGCCCGGCTGAGCGCCCAACTTTGGCTCAGGCCATGGTCTCACAGTTCTTGAGTTTGAGCCCCACGTCAGGCTCCTTGCCATCGATGTGGGGCCTGCTTCAGATCCTCTGTCACCTCTCTCTACCCCTCAGCTGCTTGCACTCTCACTCCCTCTCAAAAATAAACAAACATTTAAAAAATTTTTTAAAGTTTATTTAAAACCAAACAATGAAAAGCATATGCAGCTGTCTTAGCTTCCTTTTCTAAAATTGTCTGATGCAATCGTTCAGATATATAGCCAAGTACGCTGTAGTTTTAAATGACCTCCAGGTTATAATAATGCATTACAGGAATTTCTAATCTGATTCATTCTCCTTAATAGAAGGAAACTATGAAGAAACATGCCTGTTAAGACCTTGATTGGGTAGAGAAAAAAAATCCTTCTCGTTAACTAATCCACAGACAAGATTTTGGCTAAAACCTGTACTACCTGTGTGGCCTGAGGAAAAATAATGAAAAGTATGTTTAAAGAGATCTCAGAAGAGGTGCATGGGTGGCTCTGTTCATTAAGCTTCCAACTTCAGCTGAGATCATGATCTCACATCCTTGGGTTGGAGCCCAAGGTAGGCTCTGGGCTGACAGCTCAGAACCTGGAGTCTGTTTCACATTCTGTGTTGCCCTTCTCTCTGCTCCTCCCATGTTCAAACCCTGTCTCTTTCTCTCAAAAAAAAAATAAATATTTTAAAAAAGAGGATCTCAGAATTGTAATGCCCTCATATACATGGAAAGAACAAATGAGTATCCTCTGACTATACACTAAATTCAGTACTCAAATTACTCCCAAATGTAAATTCCATGAAATATTAGTTCATGAATACATATTCACATGGAGAAAAATCACAAATCACAGTAGACACCATTAGTAAAATGAGTGGGAAAAAACGAACCACTGCCATTGCCATGATTTAGTGCATATTGAATCTGAAGTAAATGTACTTAAGATTTAAAGAAATTTAAAAAAAAATTTGCTGGAAGCCATTTCTGAAGTAAGGTGGGTTTGCAAGGCAGAGTCCTCCCACCATCAGATGGCAACCGACATCTACCCCCACTACACCCCCACTCAATTTTGCTTGAGCACCGACCCCCAAGATGCCTGGCTGACTGGTATCAGACCTTGTGAAGGAACTTAGAGGAGTTTCTTCTTTTGTGATTATAGGAGCAAATAATACATTTCCTGAGGAACCTGCTTTTCTTTCCATCGGGAAAACAGGCTATTGACCCCTGTTCACAAAAGAACTAACTCTTGCCTTTGCTATGCTAAAACATTGCCTTGTATTTGATTGCTAAAGATGCCTTCATTCCCCATGTGATAAGCATCTAGTCACTTACTTCAATCACTATTAATAAAGATTATGCATGAGTCTTCTACCAATCTATGTTCTGGGAAACTTTTACATACCAAAAACTTTGTCATCAGAAATCTTTGTCTAAGGCAATTGCCACCTCTGTTTTGTACCCCATACACTTTTTTCAATAAATAAAGCTGACTCTCTGCTCAGTGCAGGGCTTCCTGCCTGGTGAGCAGAAAGAAGCCAAGGCTCTCTCACTCCCTTTTGCCGACACCGTCCATCCTTCAGGAAGCCCTGGACCCACTGGAGCTGGACTCTGGCATAAATTAAAATTAGGAACTAACTAGATGTTTTAAAAAATGACCAGTCATATCAAAATGTTTAACAGGATTTAAAAGATATGGACAGTAGAGTAAGAAAATTTAATGTATATCTCATTGAAATTTTAGAAGGAATGAGTAGTGATAATGGGGTGCAAGAAATATCTAGGAAGTTATTCATTGAAAATATTCCATATTACTAGAAATGGTATTATTAAAATGAGTAAGACAAGGAATTCCAAGAAGGGGTAAGTAAAATACATCAACTTCCTAGCACATTTTAGGAAAACTAAATTCTAGCCACTTTCTTTCAGTTTCCATCATGTCTACATATAAATGATAAATATGATGGTGACGACAACTGTTACTACTATCAAAATCACCATGATGTTCATTTAAAATAACCATTTTTAAATGACAAAATTATGCCAAGCATTATGTTAAACTCAGAGGCATAATATGAATAAAGGTAACATTTGTCACCCAAGAGCTCAGAGTAAAGTTGTGACATTTTCTCATCTCATTTTGCCATCACAAAGGATCCTTATGGTAGGCATTGTTCTCATATCTCATTTTTTTAAATAGGAAAATAAGACTCTGATTAAGTTAATTACCCATGTTCACATAGAAAGAAGGAGCGAGAGCTGGGATTCCAATTCCTTTCTTTCGTGATCTCATATTCCAAAAAAAAAAATTCTTGTGTTTTGCCACTTTACCTTCCTTCTACATGTCAGACATTATACTATAGGCTTTCAGCAATTGTAGAAAATTTAATGGAATTAGAGCTTGAAGTAAAATAATACACCTGGGAAATAAAAAGAGAAAAGACATTCCAAATAGTGGGGAAAATTCTATAGAAATATATAAAGTTATGGGGCACTTGGGTGGCTCAGTCAATTAAGCCTCTGACTTTGGCTCAGGTCATGATCTCATGGGTTCCTGAGTTTGAGTCCCATGTCAGGCTCTGTGCTGACAGCTCAGAGCCTGGAGTCTGCTTCTGATTCTGTATCTCCTTCTCTATCTGCCCCTACCATGCTTGTTCGCTCGCTCTTTCTTTCTTTCTCTCAAAACTAAACATTAAAAAAGAGGAATATATTAAGGTATGATATAGTCAGATATGTTACCCCAGAACAACATTAAATGTTCATAGTGATTACAAATAAAGAATCATATTGCACTTCAGTTGAAGATGTAAGGAACAAAGTATAGGATATGACTCTTATGCTAAACCAAAAAACTATTGGATATTTCCAAGTAGGAGAGAAGCATGGTCTAATGTGTATTTGGGAAAATTTCTCTGTCTTCCAACTAAGAATGATAATAGAAAATTTAGTAGTTTCGTCTTTGAATCTGGAAATTGTATATCTCTATCAATTGATTCAGTACTGTCAGCATAAGTAAGTTTTCCAGTGGAAAAATAAATGTTAATAAAACCTGACTTTCTACCTTCCAGCAATGCCTAGTTTGATATTTAAGAAACTTGTCATGTTCTAAACTTGAAATGATTTCTATCAATATATATTTGCTTTAGGCATTTCATCAATAGTTGGTGTTTTTGACTATGAACAGATATGTCTTATTAGTATGACCCATAGCACTTATTTTATGATTACTTCTAGTACCACTATAAATTAATATAATATTGGTGCCTGTAGCATGAATTCCATATTCAGAAGAACAAATGGAAGACAATGAATATCTCCTCTGAGGATAAAGTTTCCCAAAGTTTATTCTGTGTTATGTGAGATATTAACACATTTTATGTAAATTTACCAAAGAATATCTCAATACTTTTAATAAGCTTATATTTCTTGAATATCGAAGAAGGGACGCCAAAACATATTGGTCGAGGGACACTATTTTTCTCCAAGCAACTTGGGATTATACATGAAGAGAATTATATTGTAATAATGATGATAACAGTCACTATTTATTAGTTACTGTGGTACTGGCTTTCTGCTAGAAAATTTACTTAATATAATTCCACTGAATGTACGCCTTCAAATAGAAGTATACAGTAGACATGTATTTCAATCAATGATAAACTGAAGCTCAAAGAAGTTAAATACATACAGTCATTGGCAGAACTGTTATTTGGAAGTTAATATGTATAACTCATAAATTTATATTTTTGTCATTATGCTTCAGAGAAGGGAGATGAGGCCAAAATTTGGAAGTAGATTGACCAAATGACAGAATGGTAATGCCAAGGGCCTAGGCCTGGAGAATGCCCAATAAGAAAAGAATGTCTATCTCTGAGAGTCTGATAAAATAGTGAGGTCCTACAAAGCAATATGTCGAAATAGGTGGTATATTTCAAAGCTTTGGACTATGTTTGGAGGCAAAAGGACCATTTCTAGGAGGAAAAGAGAGAAGGATATGAAATAAAAAAGAGGCCTGTGATGTTAAGCAAAGGATGGAGCCTAGGAAGAAACTGAATTCTAGCCACCAGGACTAAAGAAGTGAGAGAGCTGGTGAGCATTATTATCTGGAACCATGATGGTACATAGGAATGGAGGAAGAACTGTTCAGAGAATAGAGTTCTCACTTTGAAGACTTGGATTCAAACTTGGAACTGTCATTTACGATCACCAGTTTAACCATGTTGAAACTCAGTTTATGAATCACAAAATTAAAATGGTATTTCTCCAACTCCTGCATTTGTTGTTAAGAATGGAGATAGGTTTATAAATATGTTGATTATAAGAACTGGTGGTTGAAAACAGCAGATTATAGAAGTAGAATTACAGTAGAAAAGAATTAGATGCATTCACATGACCAAAATTGTTGTAGAGAGCACAATCTATTTACTGTTAACATATTTTTCCTTTGAGTTGGAATTGATTGTTTTTCTTTTTTAATTTATTTTTGAGAGACAGAGAGAGAGAGAGCACGAGCAGGGGAGGGTCAGGGAGAGAGGGAGACACAGAATCTGAAGCAGGCTCCAGGCTCTGAGCTAGCTGTCAGCACAGAGCCCAACGGGGGGCTCGAACCCATGAACCGTGAAATCATGACCTGAGCTGAAGCCAGACGCTTAACCGACTGAGTCATCCAGGTGCCCCTGATTGTTTTTCTTTATAAAAACTATAAAAAATGTGTTTTATATCATTATAGACCATGTGCAGTTTTCATTTTTTTTATAATTAACATAGCTGATTTATTATACTTGTACAGAGAATTTTTTAAAATACTGTCTTCTGTCACATTTCTGATTTATGTATTTCCTCTTCACCTTTTGAGTGGATTTTTGAAATGTTGGGGAGGAAACAGGCTCTACATGTGTTGGTAAATACATATTCCATGTTGCACATTCCATACTGCTATTATTTTTTTCTTCTTAAAATTTCTATACAGTAAAATGCATAGATTTTAAAGCATACGGTTTGATTAGATTTGACAAATACATATACCCCATTGACATACTGAATACTTCCATCACCCCCAAATTTTCCTTGTACCCTTTTATAGGCAGATTCCCTCAGAAGCAATCACTGATTTCATTTCTCTCACTCTAGATACCTTTTTCTGTAAGATTCATATATATAGGAATATATTATATTAGATTGTCTCTAAAAGGAAACTTAGAGCCTCAAAGAAATTTGACAGAAATGTAGAAGCTTGCCAGGGTGTCCAATATTTTCAATATGACAAGTTAATACAGTAGTCCCAGCTTTTCCACAATTTTGCTTTCCATGGTTTCAATTACTCACAGTTAACTGTGGTTTGGAAGCAGATTATCCTCTTATCCATGATAGTCAGAAGGTCAATAGTAGCCTGAAGCTATATCACAATGCCCATGCCATGCACTTCACTTTGTCTCATTACATAGACATTTTATCATCTCACATCAATACATGAAGAAGAAAGGTGAGCACAGTACAATAATATATTTGAGAGGGATCACATTCACAGAGCTTTAATACAGGGTATTGTTATGATTGCTTTAATTTGTTATTAGTTATTATTACTAATCTCTTACTGTGACTAATTTATAAATTAAACTTCATCATATGTATACATGCATAGGAAAAAACCAGTATATAAGTTGTAGTACTATCTATGGTTTTAGGCATCCACTGGGGGGTCTTGGCATGTATACCCCTTGGATAAGGGGGGAACCACTATAAAGATATTTTTAACATATCAGCAAAAGAAAGACATACCAGGGACATTATATATATAACTTTAATACTGGGTTATTAGAGATAGTTTTAATTTTCATTTGTATGTGTATATATGTGTACATGTGAGTGTGTTTGCTCTGACACTCACTGACTTTAGTAAGATATTTGATTATCTGCGCTGTACTTATCTCTTGCAGTATCCCTTATATTTGTTTTTTATCTTGATTCAGCACTTTTTCCAACATTTTTTTCAGTTGGCTGAGGGGTAAAATCTTCTTTGGACTTTTAATGAGAATAACTGTATCACTTTTAGTTTCGTAGATTTAAATAGCACTGGGAAGTTGCCAGCTGCATTGAATGTAACACAACGTTCTGAGTGTTTGGGAGAGTGAGGTAGAAGAGTGATAGATTAGCACTTCTCCACTCATCTGTCCTAATTTTTTATCCCAACAGCCCTTCTCTACTGCCCTTTTCATTACTAGTATCAGCATCAGAAGTCTGAACTCTTGGGGAGCTAAATAATGATAGTCCAAAGGCAACAGAAAGAGACAGGAGAGAGCTGGGCTCCAACTTCTCTTCTCTAGGTACTTCTCACAGTGTCTCAAGAGGTAGCTATTCCTCCCCACTCTACAAACTGCTGAGGTCAGACAACTTTGTATCTTACTGGTGTTTCTCGGGTTTCTTTTGCTTTTGCTGATGCTGTTGTTGATGTTGACATCACTTCCTTGAGTCAGTGTTTCCTTCCATCATTTCTCCTAAGATTGGTCTTACAGGAGGGATGCTGCAGCCTGAATTAAACTTAATTCTTTGTAGACACCTCAGACAAATTATTTGCTACATCTGTATCCTTAGCATTTTGCATAGTGACTGGGTCGTAGGGAGTCCTCAAAAAATACTGCATCATGCTCATTTAGACAGTCCCTGGCATTCATGAAAGCAAGATATCCCCTAAAGATGAGGCAACTAATTCTTCAGTGCTTTACTTTATTGATAGATGAAGGATATATTTCACAATTAATGCTACTAGGTAATGTATATACTACCTTATTCCTTTTACTGCCACAGTAAGGTATATTTTTCTCTAATTGGATTTCAGCAAAGTGAAGCAGAAGCAGAACTCAGATCTCCGGCTTTCTGGTTCTGTGTTCTATCTTGTTCTATCTTGCTGAAGGCATTGGTTTTAGTCCTCTAAACTGTGATCAAAATTTCAGTGTCACTCTATCAAATGAATTTATTTTGTCATATGAGTTCCCAATCCCCAACATAAATATTTTTCAGATATTAGCTGACCATTGCCCTACATATCAAATCCATAGCCAATGTAGATAATTGACTTTATTTTCCATCAATAAATTAACTTTATTTTAAAATGCATATGAGCAAGCAAGGAACCTTCTAAAAACTGAGGCTGTCTTCACTGCTACACCTTGTTTATCATAACGACAGGCTGTAAGATATTTTAGTGGGGGGGGGAGGGGGTAATGGATTGAAAACAAGTCTGTAAACCATAACTTTCATAATAATAAATTAAGGAGCCCTAACTGCCAAGCTGTGAAACCCAACTGAGGGGCAGTAGCCCTGAAACAAGAAATCACAACAATTCAGAAACCATTAAAACTAATGTGGTAATAAATCTATCCCATAAAAAACAGGAAGTTGGTTAATACTATACTCAAAAGGCCAACTTTGTGGAAGTGACTGTTAAAGACATTTAAAATAAACACTGGAAGGAAAAGTAACATATTTACCTATTATGACAAAAAGAGTAGCCTGAGTTAGCCCTTCTCAAACAACTTGAATGAATACAGTTATTTACAGTTAGTTTTATATAATCTAAACGTATGTGAGGGCTTACCACAGGAGTTTGTGTCTCTGTAGAAATTAAAGAGGCATTTCTTTTGTGATGTGAATGACCCCAAACACTGTTTCTGCATTTGTGGGGTGGGGTGTTTGGGAGGGTAACCAGGGGAATGGAGGGAAAGATATAAGTCATTGGACTGGAATGTCAGCTTGGCCTATTTCTTTGAAAGTCAGAGGTAGCTCAGATAAGATCTACTATGGAGATATACAGACTATAGAAAATAAAAGTATGTTTCTTTGGTGTTGATTTCCATGAATTTTGGTAACCACCCACAGAATATATAGAATATTTATATCACCATAGAATAATTGCTTATGCCCTTCAGTCAATCCTCACGCACAGGCAGACTTGTCCTAATTTATATTAAAGGGATTGTTTTGTTATCCATGTATTTCATAAAAGGAAAATCACACAGGCTTCTGTTTCTAGTCAAGAAGTAACAGGATTGGATCTACCCTCCCACTTGAAACAAGTAAAGAGTCAGAAAAAATATATGGAGAAAAAGGGGGGGGTTATGACCGTGGACATCTAACAGTGAAGATCACTGATCTCTGAGGCACAGGAAACACACGAGGTAAGCCTTACAATTGAGTCAACTTATGGCCAGTGCAGGTGCTGCACAGATCTGGGGAACTCAGGCGGAGATGCAGAGACTCCCTGACAGAGTGCTGAGTCCAGGGAGATCAAAGTGGCTAGAGTTTGTAGGACATAGTACCAGGAAAGAAAGCACTGCATGAAGACAGGATTTGGGAGATCTATGCAGGGCTCCCCTTATTTATCCATCAGAGTACTACTAATCAGAGCACGTGTATGAATGAAAAATGTCTAAATGAAAGTCAACAACCACTGAAATAATTAAAAGGAAGAGTGCCTAGCATTCACATAGGACCAGGAAAGGTTCCAGGCGTTAGCCAGAGAGGAAAACCACATGGATTACAGGGCATTGGTTAGAGAACTCAGAAAGGTCTTGCTCCAGGGTAATTATCCCTGCACTAACGATGGTCTTTATCTCACATAATGTATTTTAAGAACAAAGAATCAAAGCAAAGGATCAAACGGCTTTCAAATAACTGTACTCATAAAATAATTAAATTAGAAACACAAAGATATGAGGTAGTGAATAACATAAAAATTCACAAAGTCTATTGTCCAATAAAAATAGTATTAGGTATGCAAAGAAACATAAATATAATGCAAAATCAAGAGAAAAATCATCCAAATCCACAGATTTAGAAATTTTCTAGCACAGATATTAGAAACTTTAGATAAGGACATTAAAAACAATTTATTACTGTTTTAAATTTTCTTTAAAGTATATATATGTGTATAATATATATAAATATATACTGTATATATATACACACACACACATATATAACATGTGTATATATCTATACATCTGCTAAAATTGTCATATCTTTATACATGTTACCTGCCTTCTTTTCCATGAGGTCCCTTAGGAGTTTTGTAGGAGTGTTTCTATTGTTTGGTTTTACCCTCTAATCGTTTCAAGAGCTGGGTCATCTCTTTGTCTATGTTGTTGGCAGTTTCCTTTCATGACTGTGAGTTTATTATGTTTTATGTATTATGATTCTTAATTAAGTGCTAGATATTTTTATTACAACTCCGTAGATACTGAAGTAAATAATGTCTATTCTCAGAAAGTGCTATTTCTCTGCTTCTGACAGTTTGCTGGAATAGGGGCTGAGCTGACACGTAGCTGGGCTAAACTGTTTGGGAACTGCTGCAGATTTAGGTTGATTCAGTTTCAAAAGGAACCAAAAATTTCCTTTCAGCTGAGCCTCTGATCTCAGCATTGGCAAGATTTTTGAGGTCTGTATTTATTTCAGATCCCAGCTGTCTCGACTCTATCCTATGGGAGATCTCTCCCTGCAATACAGCTAGGGCACCATTTTTTGTAGTTCATTCTCTCTCTCTCTCTTTCCTATCTCTCTGTCTGTCTGTCTGTCTCTCTCTCTCTCTCTCTCTCCTATCTCCAGTTTTCTATCTTGTTCCTTTGGCTGTCACTTCTCTACTTTATGTGAAGACTGGGGTTACTCCATAGGAATTTCTCTCAGCTCTTCTTCCCTGTCCCAAATCAACAGGAAATGGCAAGCCTAAAGGATCTGATGGGGATAGGGGAGCACTTCATCTCAAGCTGAAAGCCTTGCATGCACAGAGATTTGTCCTCAATGTTCCTGGCCTTTCCCATCTTTAAAAGCTGAAACTCCGAGTGAATCTTGTCTTGCTCTCCTTTCTATCACTGCTTCCTAAATATTATTCCCAGGACCTGATATACACTGTTGAAGAAAATCTGGGAAAGTAATTCAGTCTTTCTTGATCTCCACTCTTTTGGATGCTAACCTGTCATGTCCTGTCAATAAACAGCTGCTAAAACTTGTCAAAAGTTAAGTTAGAGTCTCTTTATCTTTGACAGATTCATCCTCCTCCCTCAGCCAGGGATAATAGCAGGCATGGACTTATCTTTTACAATGGGTGTGTATCTTCCTTGAGCTAGTTTATTAGTTCCTTCAGGTTACCCCCCTGACGTAAACAAACAAACCAATATAAAATATAATTTTGTAGATTATCCACCTTGGGTGTTAGGGGAAGATAATTGTTTCTTGTAAACTTTTACCTTCATACAGTAGTAAAAAATGGATTTTAAAAAGTGTCTCTTTACCATATGTCAAGTAATTGCATATTTAATCCTCAAAAGCCTCCCTTAATGCAGATAATATTATTTACAACACTTTGCAGGCATGGAAAGTGAGGTTTACAGGAGTTAAACAATTTGTTCCATTTTGTCAAGCTAAAAGCTTTGCAGCTCTCCTATGAAACTATGTTAAATGCTGAAGAACTTTATAACAAACTATGAAATGTATACCTCAGTATGAATCAGTACGTAAGGATTAAAGTCGTCTTTTGTGGAGTGTTTAAACTGTACCTTTAACAAGACACTTATCACTATCAATAAAATATTGTATTAATTTTAAACTTCAAGCAACCCATTATAACACACATATATATTTGATAATACATTAATAGATACAATAATCAAAGTGTTTTCTATGCACCAGATACAGCATTAGGTTCTTTAAACATGTCTGTTTTAATCTTCACAAAACCCTTTCAAGTAGAAATCCCCATTAAGCAAAAAGCCAGCAACAAACCCTCCATAACTTTGCCTTGGTCACATAGCTAACAAAGGCAAAGAGCTGGAAACTGATTCTATGTCTTTCTCATTACAAAGCTAGTCTTTATTCCACTATTCTAAAATGGATTTGGCAAATCCAAGGCAAAACCTATGTAAGACAAAGCAGAGATCCGATGTCCTGCCCCTCATTCCTTTATAGCAGTAGGCCAAACTGGGGGGAATGGTTTTTACTTTTTGACAGAAAGGATATAATTAATATATGCTTTAGCAGAAAGAACACTAAACCCAGATTTGAAGGCATTCTATCTATCAATGATGAAACTCTAACCTCTTTTCAGTTGCCTAATCTGCATACTAGATTTTATAATACCCCCACTATATGGTGGGCATAAAAATCAGTGAGTGAGGGCCATCTGGGTGCAACATCTGTCCCATCACTGATTGCCAGGATTGACCCCATTGATATGGTTGTCTAGGCTGTTGTCTGCTTTCTCCCTTGTTCCTCCATACACATTCCTTCTGAAGCTAGACGATTGGTCAAAGAGGGTGAACTTCTCAGATAGAAGAAGTTGGTTCTTTGGTCAAGAATATACCGGGAGCTGTGCTTCCCTATTAGAACCTCCAAAAAAACTTTTTAAAATCAATGAGATAATAATCATGAAATGCTTAATAGAGCACATGGCCGTTAAAAGTTGGAAAGTGCAGAAACAGGATTCTAAATCTAGGCTCTCTGACACTAATGCTACACTTCTATGATGTTGGAGAATTCTACAGGTAGATCATGGAGAAATACCCAGATGCTAAGCTACAAGAGTATTGGAGAAATTTATCAACCTCTTTGGAAGGAAGTAGTCCTTAAGAATTCAAGCCCACAGAGCTAGTAAGTTTTACATTCAATTATCTAAGTACAGGCCTACTTAAAAATAAACACTATAAATAAATTGATGGCAAGAAAGGGCTATGGAAGGCATGTTACTGTGATGGCCAGTGAGGAACCTGTTCCATCTGGCACAGCTTTATTCATGAAAAGAATAAGGAAATTGGATCAGATGGGCAACACTGTAGAACTTGCCAAAAAACAGTTGAGTAAACCAAGAAAAAGAATTGACAATTTTTTTCAACTTTGTGAGGTTTTGACTTTTGATAAATTGTTTAATAATAAAGACATTGTAAATGCTTGAAATGCATTATTTAAAAATAAGCTAGCTATATATCTAACTTTAAAAATGTGTTTTATATATATATATATATATATATATATAGTAGGGTCAGTCAAAATTAAACTTTTGAAGTCAAATATTTCTCGATTTCAATCCCCAGCTCTAACACACCCTTCCTACATGACATTGGACACATGAATTCATATCTTTCAGCTTTAGTTCCCTTATTCATACAGTGAGGATCATAGCAATAATAACACCTAGGTAAACAGGACAGTGCCATGGTAAGATATATAATTTATGTAAAATGTGATATATGAGAATATCTACTGCAAATGCTTAATGAATGTTAGATTTTATTATCTAAGTAGTGTCAACCATAATCTGAAATAAGAAAGTGCATTTGGAAAGTGTGTGAGTGTGTGTGTGTGTGTGTGTCCCATGTAAGTTTAATTTAAAAGCTAGATTTTTGACATTAAATGTACATTAGAAGAAATATTTGTAAACGCTTTTGTGTAAGTAGGTCAACTTTATATTAAATAAGTGAATGATTTAATTTACATGGCAGTTTTCAAATGAATTAACTATTTACCTTAATTTAGCATTACCCTCTTTATATGGATGTAAACAGACCCATATCCTAAATTCACAGTTTTGCCAATGGCTAATTGGCAAATATGATGATTATTATAAATGTGCATTCTTTTCACATACTTATTTAAATTATATTTACATTCTTGTTTGTCTAAGTTTCTTGTTTGTCTAATTTCTAATTTAGGGGTTATAGAGAAACCAAATTCTGAGAAAGACAAATATTTGATATTTTTATATTTCCATAGACTTAAAGAATTGTCTCACAGAAATCAAATTTATCCTGTAAGTTAACTCAAAATATGGAAGCATATAGTTATATAAGGAGATCAGCACAAAATAGGACCCTTAGTAACTCAATATTACCTTTTATTTTTAAGTGAATATTTATTTCATTTTAAATGCATTTTTTGATTTCTTGTCATCAACAAGGAGAATTTAAAGGATTATAGAAAATATAGATCTGAGAAAGTTACCTCACCACACAAGCTGCGTATGTGTCCTACTCTATCCAGTTTACTCATGGATTGATTTTTATCGCTGATTTTCCAGAAAGTGTAAACTGTAAGAGTAGATAGCAAAAGTTATCAGCAATTGTCTTGCTAGAAAAGTAGGCTTAGGAGTCAACGAAACAGAAATTTAGATAGAAATTATATATATATATATATATATATATGTATGTACATATATATATGAAAAATGTTTATATACCGTCTCCAGATTTTGATAGGAGGAATTTTTAAAACTCAGGAATTACAGAAACTGCTTTAATCTAATCTTGCCAGGTTTCAGCTTTGACAGCAGAGTTTACAGCATCTGAAAGTTTCTCTTTTGTCTGTTTAATGATAAGAACTTCCAAGCTTACTTTTACTAAGAAGCAAAAACTTAAGACTTGTTGGCTGATTTTACAGGATTATGTTGAAGACCTGGTTGCTTTCAGTCTCTTTACTTATTTTCACAATTCCTCAATAGGAAATATATATTAGGTAACTAATTTATGTCATACATAAAGAATTCTAAGATGCTAATTTTTTTGAAAAGCTTACCCAGAATGGAATCTCCATGTACAATATCCATTCTGTAATTACTCACTGTTCACTATATTGTACTAAGTGCTGGGAAAGAAACATCCCATTTCAGCTTTGGGAGAGACTATAATAATTCAGAGCATTTTCCTGAAGCCCAGAGAATTTGCATGATTTGCCTCAGGTCATACAGCTGTTTAGTGTCAGAACCAGATCTAAAATCAGGACCAACTTGTTCCTACTATATCTATGAAACATACTAAGAAGTAAAATTGGCAAAAGATAATAGAAGTTTAGGGAGTTCAACTTATCTCACACAGAGTGCAAACTGGCATTCAATAAACAACATCCCTCCTTTCAGAATATATTTAAATACCTTAGAATAGGATATATCCTCATAGTTTGCACTACTCCCTCACTGCCCTGTATATGAATCACTTTACCTGTCAGGTTATTGGAAATATTTGAAACTGTAAAGCCCTATTTTACTAGCTATTGTAGCTACGACTGTCTTCTGCTGAGTCTCCTCAGAAGATACTGATTCTAATTTTCCTAGTAGTATATTCCTTTATAACTATTTTGCTCAATGTTTCCTCCCCACTCACCTCATTGCTCTAAGATGGTAAAATCCCTGAGGACAATAGTTATACATTACCTATTTCTTTTTTTAGTTTTTAAATATTTTATTTATTGGGGCACCTGGGTGGTTCAGTTGGTTGACTGGCCAACTTTAACTCTGGTCATTATCTTTCTGTTAGTGAGTTTGAGCACCACATGGGGCTTGCTGCTATCAGCCAAGAGCCCACTTAGGTATCTTTGTGCCCCCCCATGACCCCCACTCATGTTGTCTCCCCTTCTCTTTCTCTCAAAAAAAAGAAAGAAGATGAAGAAGAAGAAGAAGAAGAAGAAGAAGAAGAAGAAGAAGAAGAAGAAGAAGAAGAAGAAAATATATTTTTGAGAGAGAGAGAGAGAGAGAAGGCAGCAAAGGAGGGGCAGAGAGAAGTGTGAAGTGTGTACAGAGAATCTGAAGTGTGCTCTGTGCTTACAGCAGGGAGTCCAATGCAAGGCTTGAACTAAGGAACTAGGAGATCATGACCATGACCTGAAGTTTGCCACTGACCCAACAGAACCACCCAGGTGCCCTTCTATTTCTATATTTATGTTACTGGACTTTCTTCCTCACATATAAAAAGAAATACAGTGATATTAAATACCAATTGAATATGATTTTGGTGTTCAATCTAAGTTCATTTCCAAACCCAAAATAAGAAGAATAGAAAAAGAAACTATATGAACTATATGAGAATAATTAATTCTTACATTATCCACAAAAAAGCATCTCAGTCAGGCCACTATTGCAGTGAAATTAACAAAAGTTGACAATAATTTTGGAGACCTCGCCATAGTGGAAAGTACACTCACTAGATCTGTGGTTTCTAGCCCTCTTGAAGTTACACTTAGTTCACTTAGTACAATATTATCCTTAATTTTGTTATCATGCCATACTGATTCAGTTACTATATTGACTCTGAATTTTCATTGTTTCCTTTTCCACTTAATAAGGTCTTTGTACTCTTGAAACGTCATTTGTTAGCAAAATCATTGTTCTGTTTAAAATAATCTGACTTTCCTCCTTTAGTGTTCTGCAGTTTCAGTATGAATTATGTATCACTTTATTTTTATTTATCTTGCTCAGACACTATTGAGCTTTCTAAATCTATGGATTGGTGTCTTCCCAATTCTCCGGAAAGCTCTTACCTGTTTCCTTCTCAGATAGTTAGCCTCAGCTCCACCCATTCCACTTTCCCATTGTAAGTCAAATTAAGCATGTTTTAGTTTCTTTTATTCTCTCTCCCACCTGTCTTAACATTCATTCACATCTTAGCAGCTTAAATAGTTAATTAATTAATTCTCTCTTCAGCTTAGTCTACTCTACTGTTTTGCTCATCTATTTTGCCCTTTCTATATATGTATATGTGTGTGCTTATGTTTGCATAATATATGTTTTTTAAAAATATATATTTTGTTTTTATTAATCAGCTAATTCCATATTATTTTTTTCTTTAAATTGATTTCATACCAAGAGTTTATTGTGCTATAAGATGATCCCAAATTTATCTGCAAATCTTTGTGAAAATTGGCTCAGGATTACAGAGTCTCAGGACATTTTTAATTTTTCTTTGTCTGGCATCAAAAATAATATGTCAAAATTTCCTTGACTTGTTTTTCTGTATGACGGGCCTATTTCCTGCTTGCCCTTTTTCTGATGGTGATACCCCATTGGTTCTGGCTTTACAAAGGTCTCCTTTGTACTTGTACTTTGTACTTGACTTTGTACTTTTGTACTTTGTACTTGTACTTTGTACTTGACTTTGGTTATGCACTAAGGTATAAAAATATTCTATTTATGATGAATGCTAAATAATACTAAACTAAAATAGTCTTTTTTCAGGTATAACACTGGTGACAGAACACTCCTGTCCCTGTAACTATACATATATTTTATGACACATGATGACAAACACAAAGCTGGAGAAAAGAATGAAAAAGGTTTTATATGGAACATGGAAAGTATCCAGTATTCATTAGGAAAGAAAAAAAAAGTTCAGAATATGTATATGAAATGATGTCTGTTGTGTAAAATGAAGGAGAAAATAAAAGTGTAGATATCAATTTGTTGATATTTACATAAAGAAATAACTTGAAGACTACTTAAGAAAATAACCTAAAATTTATATACGGAGGTGAGGATGAAAATTACATCGATGCAGTCAAAGGGCGAATGAGTTTTCAAGGTGCTTATTTTTCTAAAATTTAAAGATTTTTCAAACATGTTAATATGTAAGGAATTTAAATAAAAAGACATATTTTGGGTTTCATGTAGTTTTACTTATCTATGAGCATCTAATGCACCAGACCACTAGAAATAGAAATCACCCTGTTTAAATGTTTAAATGCAGTGCATACTTGGGACACCTGGGCAGCTCAGTTAAGCTGCCAACTCTTGATTTCTACTCAGTCAGGATCTCAGGGCTTGTGAATTCAACACCCATTTTGGGCTCACTGCTGATACAGGGAGGCTACGTGGGAGTCTGTATCCCTCTCTCTGCCCTTTCTCTGCTTTCTCTCTCTCTCTCAAAATAAATAAAAATAAACTTGAAGAAATAAATTAATGTTACCTATTGCAAATATAGAAACCTCTAATTGCCTCTCTTTGAAAAAAGTAGATTTAAATTTGTTTATGTTAACATACAGAAATAATTAAAGGACACATAAAAATAACAAGATTTTTAGGTATAGGGCTGATAATTATGTCAATCGCCCCTCTCTAAATGATAAATGTTAACCATAGAAATTGTACTGCTTTTTCTGTCATATGTACACATGTATACATAGACATGCACAATCTAATGGTTACATATACACTATTTTTCCTGAAGTACATTGTTTTCATCTCAATTATACTACAGAAATCTTTGCATGGCAGTACAGAGTATTCTAATATCTGTATGTACTTTTTTTCTTATATATTTAAAGTGATTCCTTTTTCTGAACCTCTAAACTGTTAGACTTTGTTTTGTTTTAAACTACTGAAATGTTTTAAAAAACTAAATTGCATTTTTCCTCCATTTTCAAATCAGGTTACCCCCTTTATTTTGGTTTCTTTATGTTTCCTCTACCACAATGTGAGATGTAAATAAAATATTTGAGATGATAGCTTTCCTTATATAAAACATATAATTGTTCACTTGCTTCTATATATGTTTTATTAGTCCATAAGCTCATTAAAAAAAGAGGTTGTGAAATAGCTTTGTTTCTGTATTCTTATTCCCTAAATAGTGTCTTCCGTATTAAGGGTGTTCAATAGAAGTATAATTAATACATGGTCACATTCTAATTTCTGTAAGTAAAATGAACATCCACTTATATGCAATCTCTGCCCTACTAACACATACACACATGTGTTTGTGCACACACACACACATACACACACACACAGACAAATGAATATATATGTTACTCTTACTCTCCCTGATATGGAATAAGTACAGTGTTATTTACTGTTTCACTGGATTTCATCAAGATTTGACTCTTTAACCTAAAATGCTATGGGCCTTTTGGGTGTAAAGTCACTTTAATACCAGACATATTTATTCAAATATAATAAATCAGGCTATGTTTCACTTTAACTCCCTGTCCCAAAAGAAGTTTCATTCTGAACATATTTTTCCTTTCTCTTTATAATAAAAATTGTATTCGCCTTACACTTATAAGTATTACTACTTCCTTTTTCTTCAGACACCTTTGCTTAACTTTTGAAAAACTGTATTAATGAAATTTCTTTCAGCACAACTACAAAGTCTAAGTAGCCTAGTCTAGCCATAATTACGTGACCAAAGATCAATATCTGAGCAAAAACAACCATTCTTTGAAAGTCTGAAATTATACCTTCTTTGGACAAAAGGGGAATTGGTTTTAACCTCAAACCAAATTATTGTTTGTCAGAAGAAATTTATTGCATTTTGAAGCACCATAAGATAAGCCTATTTTGATATAGGCTGCAATTCCTTTTTTGCAAGCCAGTATTTATTTAAGACTATTTTGTTTTCACTATGCATATTTCTGGTCTTTCCTTCCCAAGCTGTTTGCCGTTTTATAGCAAATGAAAATATGTTTGCGGAAATTGCATATAAAACTGTTTATTGAGACTTAAATCTTCTCTGGCTGTATTTTTTCCCTCCAAACCTCATAGTTGTGCTTCTTTTCCTCCCTTCCTTCTTCTTCCCATTTCTCTTTCTCTCTCTTTTCCTTCCTCTTCTCCCCTCATTCTCTCCAAAGAGCCTTTATATAATTAAAATCCTGTATCATATATATCCTTGGTCTATCATTCAATACAAGAGTGTGGCTTGGGCACTGTGAGTCCAGCTATTTAACATTGCTGAGCAGATGAGTAAAGAAAGAATAGTTGCGTGCCCTGGATCTAAGAACATGATATATTTTACATATAAATGTAAGAAGTTAATTTTTGTATATTATATTGCTTAGAATTTAGGTTTCACTACATACAGAAACTCATAGCAGCAAAACCAAATTAGAAGTGTTATGTTTTTCTGAAAGTTAGTCCAAGTGTAAGCAGGTTAGGACTAGTAATGTAGTCCTAGTAGTAGTGTGTCATAGTGGTCCATAAAGTGGGTTGCTTTCATTTCCTGCTATGCAAACTTGGGGTGTGGTCCATGAAGCTGGTAAGAGGTAATAGGAAGAAGAGCCCTGACCCCACCGCTTAGACAATAATGCCAATATAATTCACCTATCTTCCCTCATATATATAGTAAATATATATATTTACTAGAATTGTTTAAAAGGGCTTAGCTGGCTATAAGAGAGACATGAAAAGGTGATTATCTATATAAAGATGGCTATAAGCCTACCTAATATTTAGAAATTCCATTGTTGAAAAGGAAAGGACATAAATTAGTAGTATCTGGAGATTCATTAATTTTTTTTCAGGAGGAAATAGAAAGATAATTTCAATAAAGGACAGAGAAATAGTGTAGTAATAAAAAAAAGATGTGGAGTGAAAAAATGTTTTCTTAAGTGGCATTATTATCCAGTATTTTAATGCTGATGGCCCTATTTTATTCAGGAAATCTGTTGACATCAGATAGAAAAAGGATAATCATAGGAATAAAGTTCTTGAAAGTGTCATATTAAATAGAGCAAAATAAGTCAGACAGAGAAAGACAAATCCCATATGTCATGTCAATGTTAGCATATTTCATGGAAACATATTCAGCAGCTCTGAGTTACACATGGGATAGCCACAGAGTTGAAAGTTGTAACAATTGGATATTTGCCCAACAAGTTCTTCAAATAGAAGAAAGTAACAATAAAGAAGTTGGTGATATTAAGACCATCTGATGCTTGCTTGATATGAAAGGAAGTGAGACATAAGGGGAGTGAAAGGTAGGAAAGGTGGTCAAGTCAGTGTATTGACAGTTATGTAGGGGATGAAGAACACTAGAGTAAGGGTAGAGCTCATGTGAAATGGAAAATTAATACATGGTGATTGAAATGAGATGTACATCTTGAGTATGGCCATGGAAATGCATTGCTGAGATGGGTAAAATCTCTGAAAAGAAGGAGGTTTTTACAAGTTAGATGGCCATGAATAATCCACTTGATTGTTAAATGTATTATGAATAATAATGGGAGTAAAGGAAGGGAAAGCATGATAGTATGTGCCAAAATCTTTAGTGACCATGAGGAAGTGATCAGAATGGCAGAGATGACTGCAACAAGGAAGAGGAGAAGTTAGCATAGTTTGATGGTATTTGCTTCACAGAATCTGTGGAGTTTTATGGAGAAGGAAGAAAAAATCATTTGGAAGTGAGAAGGAGAATTGAGGAAAGCACCTACTTAACTTCCAGAGGTCATGACATTTGAAAAGCCTGTATGGAAAACTGTCTTCTTAGAGAACAATTGACTTGCCATTAGAGCAATACTTTAAAAGATATTCAAAGAAAAGAATGAAGATTGAGACAATGTTGGTGATGACAGACCATGAGTCACAGAGAGCAGAGTGGAAGAGATTGGTAGCTACAATATCTGAGTTAGAGTAAGGGATATATAAGGCATTGTAGAGACCATGGATGACCTCAAAGACTTCAACGGTTTGTGATAAGAAAAATTAACAAGTTCGTCGGTCATTATAAAATCAGTTTCAATTGTCACCCAAGGCAAGATGGCAATAAGTTCTAATTATACTCATTGGGCAATGGGGTTGAACTCCTATGGGTGGTGTGGCAATCTCAACAGAAGACACTTGTTTAATTCTGTGGACACCTGTTTAAATTTCATGGCACAAAGTAAAGGCCAGGTAAGGAGAGGGCTTATCAGGAGGACATAGATGACTTGACCCACTTAAGATATGGAAATATCTACTATATATTAAGACTCTGGCTAGGTGGTTCTGAAGATACAGATGAATCTTAAAGATCCTTGTAAAATACACATTGTTAGGCTTCTATGTCATTTTGCTCACTATATATTCACTGCCTGGTACAGGGTTACCCACTTAATAGGTATTAATGGTACACATTGCTGAAAGGCACCACTTACTCTTCACTAGGATGTATCTCATTTAATTCTCATGATCACTTAATGAAGGAGTGATGTAATTAGATTTACCTATATTTTACAGATGAATAAACCAACATTTAAACAGAAAGATATTATTCTCAAGTGATATAGCTGATAAGTGGCAAATCCTGGATTCAAACACAGAACACCTGATTTAACACTTGCATTCTTATAATGAAATGATGAAAATGATACAGTCCACATTATTATAGAGAACTTTATGTTATATCCAGAAGAAAGAGGGATAAACTGCCAACATCTCACAGTATGATGCATAAATGGGCAAGTAGAGAATCATAGAAGAGATATCATTCGAAACAAATCTTGAAGAATAGGTAAAAGTTCTTCAGATGAGAAGGAAAAGGAGAGCTCTCCTCAAGCAGGGATATTAACACAGAAAAAGTTCAAAGGTCAAAGGTGTGAAGGGCACAGTGAGCATTTGGAACAAGTGATTAAAAGGTAGGGGTGTGTGTGTGTGTGTGTGTGTGTGTGTGTGTGTGTGTGTGTGAGAGAGTTCTGGGAGTTAAAAAGAACTGGATGTAGATAGTAATGAGCTTTCATTTTTATTCTAACTAAATTGGACTTTAGTAGTATCTAAAGATACTAAGAACATATTAAGCCCTTTTTGAGGGTAAGAGACATACTTGAATTTCTATTTCAGAATTATCCTTTTGGAAAAGTGTGTACGAAAGATTAGAAAGGGTAAAGCAGGGACCACCACAGTATGCAACATTCCCATTTTGTATGTTATTGGTCAGTAAATTTAATAAAGTATGAAGTCAGAATAAATTTTTTTCTCATTTCCCAGACAACTGATTTGCTAAACACATTTTCCCTCTCAACCTACCAACTTAATTTACTCATGGTAGGGTGTCATAGTAACTTGATAGTATCTAAGTAAAGGTCATCTCAAAATAAGACTTCATAGGACACAACTAGTACCTTAACAAGATATAGATATGCTGCATAATGCAACTGGCATTTGATGTGTGTGTATGTATATGTGTAAACTTCATTTGCATGTGTACATATCGGTGTGAGAGAAAGAAGTGTGAAAAGGCTCAGCAGAATTAGTTAGGGGCATATGCCAGTCTGAGAAAAGTAACATTTATACCACACTACAGCTTTTCAGCTAATTTGTGGGGCTGCTGAGCAACCATTCTGTGACTCTACTGTCACTTCAGTAGGAGACATATGCCATATATCACCAAATATTACACCCCAAATGCACAGACACTGTGAAACAATGGCTCTCACTTATTTTTCTCAACTCATACAGCAGTTCATTTGAAAGAGTCTCAGTGATTTGAAATGAAAAGGAATTCAGTGTTGCATGAAGAAGGATACAAAATCTAGGGGAATAGAAAGCATCTACTTATGCTGTCTGAGGTGACTATAGAACATCTAGTACCAGAAGTGACATCTTTAATCACATTCCTTTAGTCAACAAATATTAAAAGCATGCTGTGAGCCAGGCACTGTAAATACAGAGATGAATAATGTAGAGCTCTGCACTTGAAACTCTCTAGTAAAGGGTACAAAGATTCATGCAAAAAATAATTGCAATATAGTCTCTAACAGAGATATGAACAGAGAACCATGAGGACTTCCTAAAGGAAGTAACTAGTTGTGCTTTGGGACAAAAAGAAATATATTAGGGACTATGTTCCAGACACCAAAGTCATCAATTTACACAGACTAAATATCAGGCTCCAGGTCAAAGAGATAATATTTAGATCTGGATTTCAACCACAGCCTCTAATCCTGTGCTACTTTATGACATCACACTGCATTCATTAACTATGGTGTGTTGAGATACAGGATTCCACATGAGAAAAGATTAATTCTATATAAGGAAAACCCCAGAAACACTTGATTTCCAAGTTTTCCTGCTCTGTGAAGAGCCTTCAGGTAGATAGAGCAGATGTAGGAGCAATAGTTGGAATTATACCTGGATCCCAATGAAAAAATACTATCTCACAGTCAGATTATCAGCAATTGAAACATGTTTCTCACATGTTACTCATAGGAGTAAGTATTCCTGCTACTGAAAATATTCAAATAGATATATAATGACTGGCGAGAGAAATAGACAAACAGCTTCCTAACTCTCTTCAAATTATATTCAGCTAGTCCTTAAAAAATAAAAAAGATATATGTGAAAACCACTGAGGCAAGCTCCAAAGTGGTGTTACAGAGGCATACCAATAATTAAATGGAAGAAATCTTTCCTATATCACCAGCTTCAATTCCATATTTCACTGTACAGATAAAAGAGCAAGAAGTATATATGTGCTCATATATGCGCCAGAGCCAACTCTTTCCTATTAGCACTAACTTAAGCAAAATTTGGACATATGGGATGTAAAGTTTCTAGGAATTCAAATGAAAAAAAAAATAAATGCAGAACTAGAAGAATCTGCCGTAGGAAGTCTTGGGATGGGATATAGGTATAACAATGAAGAATTCTAGACAGACAGGTTTAGTGCAATGCTTTTGGTACCTGAGGATTATAGAAAGGAAGGAAAGAACAATCAAAGGGGTACAATATTTTAACTTTAAAAATTAGCTAACCCTCACTAAGCCATGCTGACCAAATAGTGTTCACATTTAAAATTCAGTGACCAATGTGAAGGCAGACAAAACTGATGTCTTAATTTATGTGCCATGCAAAGCCCTCTATTAAAGTCGTCGTGGGGTATGGGGTGCCTGGGATGCTCAGTTGGTTGAGTGTCCAACTCCTGATCAGGTCCTGATCTTGTGGTTCCTGGGATGGAGCCCTCGGGTTGGGTTCTGTGCCAACAACAGAGAGCCTGCTTGGGATTCTCTCTGCCTCTCTCTCTCTATTCCTCCCCTGGTCACACTCTTCCTTTCTCTCAAAATAAATAGAGTAGTCATGGGGATATTTGTGTATTAAATAAATGCATGAGCAAGTCTGCCAAAGACTAATAAACTCTTCAATGTGAAATGTTCTTGGTCCAAAGCCAAGGATATCCATATGCATTATACATCATTGGCAGCATTTTATATAAAGTCAAATATGCATTTGGATGTAAATCAAAGAACTAGAATATTTGTATATATTTTTATTTCACTCAATACTTGAATTATTCGCTTATTAGATGAATCCTAACATAAGTAGAAAAACATACTAAGCCAAACAATTTGAACAGTATCTTAGCAATTAGATTGATTTAACATAATAAACACTCTATCATTGGTTGCTCTCTCTTTAACCTTAAACACATTGTTTAACCTCTTTGAATTTTTTTTATCTCGGCAACACAGAGATTTATTTTCCTAATATGGTTGCTGAAATCAATCAGTAAGACACATTTTTATTATTCTTTAATGTATTTGTTTACTATTTATTGAGCAGTTGCATAAATACTATGCTCTGGAATAGACATTTGAGACGTAAAAATGAATAATACGTTACCTGAATAAAAGACCCCATCAGAGTGCAAAGGAGATATTGAGTCTTCCAAAGATTTTGTTATATGGTTTATATAATAGCTTCTGAGTAATACTTGCTAGTTGAATCATGAACTTACAATGATACTGTCTTTTTATAAGAGTGATTCTTTATTTATTACAAAATATTTGAGATCAGGAGAGTCACAGGTCAACCACTGATGATTACAATTTATATACAGCCTTACCATTCATTGAGTACTGTTACTTACTTTATTACATTTGCTACTCACAGCCATCTTGTGGGGTCTATGATTGGGCCTTAGTATATTTCCTATTATTTAGACAAAGAAACCTAAGCTCAGAGAAATTATGTGGATTCTTCAATATCACTTAGCTAATAAGATCTATAGGTTTTAAGTTACCTAATTCAAAATTCAATTGCTTCTTGCTGACCCAGGCTGTCGACATATAACCTGTGCTATACTCAGAAAGTCGGGATCCAGAAAGGAGGACTTAGTGTTTTTATTTGGCAAAAACTGGGAGAAAGATCAAAAGGATTATTCCAGTTTGTGTAATAACTAGAAAGAATAACGGACTAATAACCACTTCTGGTCTGATGTTACTTTGGTTGCGTTGTCCATTTGCCTTTAAAACTAAGTAAAATTTTGTCATTGGTGGTTTTTACCCATTTGTCTTAATTATTCTCAAGGGAGTAACTGTGTAATTAGAGATGATAAAATGTTTGCTTTAATTTTACTCATTTGAAGTAATCAAATCTGGCACCAAATGCATTTGTATGTCTTTCTTTAATTATCCCCACCACAGACGACCTCCATTTCTCTCCATCTCCTTTTGTTGAGAGCATTAAGGTGCTAAGTGCAAAGTTACTGCTTGATGGAACAAGGCTCCAGACAGTCTGAGCTGAGAAAAACCAGCACTGTGACTTAGTTGCCACAAGATACTGTTGATCAAACGTTAGGTAACTTGGGACAGTATTAGATGTTTTTTAAGTCAATAAAGGAAGAATAGTGAGTAGTTCAGGAAGGATGTTGCAATACAAAGTTTCAATAAAGTTGTGACATCTTCTCCAAAGTCCTAGGATGCCATAATTTTGAAAAAGGTTGTAAGAAAAAGAAAAAGAAACATTGCTTTAGGTCATATGAATAAAAAAGATAAAATTATTTGTGCTTCCTTTTAGAAAGGCATTGTCTCATTTAAAATATACATGCCAAAAGTTTATATAACACATTGTCTTTATATTAAAATTTTAATCTATCACTAAAAGTGTTCAAAATGTTAATGGAAATATATCTTCTTAGAAACAGTACTTAATGTTAAATATAAGTTATTATTAGTTTTTAGAAAGTTCTTTTCAATAAATTTTATTTTGTATAGTTCTCTTGAAATTCAGAGGTCTTTATGCTACCAGTAGAAAACCATGTTTACTTTATTTGTAATTTTTTTTTAGAAAAACAAATTAGGTTTACCTGTTTCCTTATTACTTGTAATTCAGTGGAAACACTTCAATTCTACACAAAAAGATGTTTGAGAACTCTATTTTCAGGTTTTTCTTGAGACGATATAAAGCTTCATGTTTTTCACACTTTACACTTTACACCCAAGAGAAAGTCCTCTTAGATAAGAATTCTGAAGAGAATTTTGAGATAAGCTAGATGGAGAAATTTTAAAATTCTTCCCAATGCTTTGGTTTTATAAGAAAATCCCATAATTTGAAAAGACAAGCCTTTTACTTTAGACAACTCCTTGTGGCTGGTAACAATAGATATCAAGAACTTATTTTTTAAATAGCTAAATCACTTGGGGATAAATCAATTGTTGCAATGAAGTTCAGCCTTTTTCCTTGGTCTCAACTGTAAAAGCTGAGTTTAAAAAAATGAAAAGAAGTACAAACTGGATCTAAATTAATGAAGATTGAACTTCTGGTTCCACAATCTGTGAAAGTCCAAAACTCTATAATTTCTTCAAATTTCTTATATTTACTTTCTTATGGCTCTTCTTCAGAAGTCTGTATTTACAAGTATTTATCATGTTCCTCCACACCAACCTGGTAGAGAATTAAGCCTACTACCCAATATATACCACAAATTCTTTCATACCATGTACCTCATATGAACTATACTTCATAAACATTTGAAAAGATCGTGGAGAGGAACCAGATCAGCATTGTGTCTGTGATCTTGCTGGCTTCCCTTCTCTTATGTTAGTTCTTCATCTCTTTCTTTGGTTTGTCCCCCAGTAAGAAAAAAAAATGAATGAATGAAAAAGAAAAGAAAAAAGAAAAAGAAACAAACCTAACCAACCAACAACAACTGAACAAACCTCTTATTTTTCTACTTAATCAAGTCCTTGCCAGTTTAGGAACAAAACTGGTAATGCATACAGAAGAATATAGAACTTTCCATTAAATAGTCTACCAGTGCTTACCAAATGTCTTTCCATTTTGGAGCATACAGAAAATCACAATATTTATTCAGTACTGTGAGCTCAATCAAGAAGGCACTGGGAACCCAATTTAAATGCCTTGAAGCCTCCATCTACCAGAAACCAGAGAGGACCAGCTTTCCAGCCCACCTGTATGTCTTTTAAGGTTCAGTAGTGGTCTCAGGCATGTTGCCTATTAAGGTACTGTCTCCACAGGACTAGTGTGATTATTGAAGAAAGAGAAATAGAAGGAAGATGCCTTCATTGGCAGGGTGAAAGAGGATGTTAGGAAAGATTAGGGAATATCTCCAGATATCACTTATCCAGAAAAAAAAAATCAATGATTACACAATCTTGGTGCTGAAATCAGGCCATATTACAAATATTCTATTCCTAAATTTATATCTCTAATTCAGCCTTTTAACCTGCACTTCCAATTTCCTATGGCTCCAGTTGGATTTTCTTTGTATTTTTCAAACTCAAACTATACTAACCTGTATCATCTTCCTCACGGAAGTATTTTTCCTACATTTACTACCATCTAGTTCTGCTGGGCTTTTATTCACTTCTTCAAATATGCCACACTCTTGCTTCTGACAAAGGTTGACCAAGATTCAGAATCTGGGGGAATAAAAAAAAACCTGAATGTTTTTCTTTCTCTACTAACAGAGGGCTTTGTGGCTCAGGCATTGTTTCTCTGAGCAGAGTAGATTGCCGATATTATGCAGGGTTTTAAAACTGTATAGAGTTCAGAGATTGGTAGATACTCATGGACTTATATTGTATCTAACCAGTTTATTGGTTTTGAGGGACCTATATTGAAATTTTAAAGAGTTGGGCTAAGATTTTTTGACTGATTGGCACTTAGAAGAGTTTTTATTGGAATGTTTTCATTCCTGATTGGCTGACTCTTAAATGTGAGGAACTGTCACAGATTCATCAGCTTTTAAGAATATGGTCACTGAGGTGAGCTGTTTTCATTGACTGATGGTTTAAAATGTGTTTCTGGTGGCTACTTGTTACCATGGCTATAGAAAAAGTAGTCTTTCTTCTCAAAGTGCGGGGATTTGTTTTAGTCTCCTCTGCCCCGTACTTGTCCTTATTTGCCTAACATCTGTTTGTCTTTAGGATTCAGCTTACTTGTCACCCTCAGGGATGGTGTTCTCCATGTACTGACTAAGTCTTCCTGCTAGAAATCACCGTTTTCTCCTATCCTGTTCCTAACACACATCATAGTGTAACTATTACTTCTCTATCTTACCTGCCAGACTATAATCTCCTTAATTAAAGGAGCCAAATCTTTGATTACCAATGTATTTTTCTTATTACCTATAGGAAATGGAGATGGGAAAGCGACTACATTTAGCCTACAATTATGTCTCAGAACACACAGACCGTAAGAGACAGAGCCTTCTTTCAATCCCACTTTTTCTTCTTTTTTAAAAAAATATTTTTATTCATTTATGAAAGAGTGCAAGTGGGGAAGAGCAGAGAGAGAGAAGACAGAGGATCTGAAGCAGGCTCTGTGCTGACAGCAGCAAGTCCAATGTGGGTCTTGAACTCACAAACTGGGAGACCATGACCTGAGTCAAAGTCAGACACTCAACCGACTGCACCATCCAGGCCCACCTTCTAATACCAAATCCAGTGCTCCTTCCACCAAACTCCAGGTGTCTCGTAAGAGCAATATTAGGAAGGAAATGGCAGGAATCCCTGAAATGTGCTTAAAAAGTAATCTTCGTTTTTCTAAAGAAGCTTGGGTAATTTTTGGAGCAGGAGAAAATTCTTTGGAACAGGAGAAAAGTACCCCTTGTAAAACTTCAAGCAGGGAGTAGCTACTATATCTCTCTAACATACTGTGCTGTTAAATCATTATCACACTATTATCGCAACAGTGAGATACGCCAGGGAATGATGGAATGCCAACTAGCTTCTACAAACAAGAAATATACACTTAAATTCTGTGAAAGAAGTCGGCCAAGCAGAAACGTCTCAAATAACTGGCAGTGTACCAACTCTCACTGAAAGCAGACTGATAGTCTTTTGATGTTTAGAGTGGACTCTCTACATTTGAATCTGTACTAAGCATCTTCATCTACAATCACCAGCACAGATAACAAAATGAAGGCTCTGTCCAGGGTGGGCTTCTTTTTATTCAATATAACTTTGTTTTCTTTTTTTGTTTGTTTGTTTTAATACAAAGATCTATTTTATTTCATTTATTACAAATAGCTCAATACTTCATCCAGAACTACTCAAAAGCACATTATCTGAACATTTCTGGTTTCAAGATGGAGGCCTCAGTGTCTCAAAATAAAACAGGTTTTGATGTATTGAGGCTCAAGTTGAACTATATAGATATAAACTTGCAAAGTAGCCCAAGAAGTTTCAATGAAGGAAGCCAATCCTTGCAGAACAGGGAACCAAGAAAATAGGCTTAGAATAAAAACAAGTTTTGCTATTGAAGGGAAAGGAGATTTTTTAAAAAACATATATATACAGAGCTTTTTGGTGAGTATGCAAAAACTGTAAAATTATATAATAAAAATGGTTTTTGTTATAAAAGCTTCAATTTCTTCCAATGGTAGGCAAATTAAAGAAAATTATTTTTATATTAAAACAACATAAATACTATTAAAAGAAAAACTTATAAAACACAAGCATGTCAAAGAACATACAATATCTTATAAATGTTTGCTTAAGAATGTGCTTTTTCATTTCTCTACTATATTAATTGGCCAGAGCACTTTAAAAGCACTGGATTATAGATTGATGTTTACTCTGTTTTTTCTTCCCTCCAGCCCATCTTCTCTCTGATCTCAATTTTTAAGTGGGAAGAGCTATATTCCTGAAGTCTTGAAGAGACAAGAGACACAAGAAACTATTTTCATATATTGGGAATGGGTAGAATTTTTGATACTAAGCTCTGTTAGAATCTGTTGAACACATTTTGAAATATTTGGCACTGAACAATAAAAAGATACTACCACAGAAGTTGGAAATGAAAGAAAGCAGTTCACACATGGTTGTTAAAAGAATAACAGATGTCAATAATGGCCAGATACAATTTTGGCCACAGTGAATGATACAGTTCATACAGATTTTAACTGTCTGTGGGGATATCTTGAGCTTCCCCAAATCTGTAGTTGAAGAAAATGTCAGAGAAAAACTTCTCTTTTTTTTTTTAGCTCTATTGAGGTATAAGTGACACATAAAAATATAAGATATTTAAAGCATGTATCATAATAATTTGATATCATTTTACATTGTGAAAGGATTTCCCCGTCTAGCTAATTAACACATCCATCACCTCACATATTTATCTTTTTTTGGTGAAAACGTTTTGTTTTAATGTTTTTCTTCATTTTCCTATAGTTGACACACTACATTACATTAGTTTCAAATGTACAGCCTACTGATTCACCTTCTCTGTGTTATGCTATGTTCACCACAAATGCAGCTACCATCTGTCTTGGTGAGAATATTTAAGTTCTATTTTTTTTTTAGCAAACTTCTGTTTTACAATACAGAGTTACCAACTATTGTCACTATGTTTTGTGTTAGTTCTTAGACCATATTAATTTTATAACTGAAAGTTTGCACCCTTTTATCAATTTTTCCCTATTTCTTCCCCACTGAAGCCTCTGCCAACCAGTTTTCACTCTTTCTAAGTTTGACTTTTTTTCTAGAGTAAAACTTCTGTTAAAGTATTCTTAAGATAGTATGTCTAGAGGGGTGAAGGGAATACTATACATATAGACTGAAGTGTCATTTCTATTTTGTTGGAAACTATAAACATAACAATATGAATATTAGATACTGTTACCTGCTTTATGAAAACATGAATGATAATGGGTGAGGTTTTTTTAATGCCTTTATTTAAATCCCAGTTTTTGACATACAGTGTAATATTAGTTTCAGCAATAGAATTTAGTGATTCACCACTTACATAGGACACCTGGTTCTTATCACAGTATGTGTCCTCCTTAATGCCCTTCACCTATTTAACCCATCCTGTCCTGCCTACCTCCCCTCTAGCAACACTGAGTTTTTCTCTAGATTTAAAAATCTATTTCCTGGTTTGCCTTTCTCTACCCCCCCCCCATATTCATCTGTTTAGTTTTTTTAATTCCACCTAAGAGTGAAACAAATGGTATTTGTTTTTCTCTGAGTGACTTATATTGCTTATCATAATACACTCTGGCTCCATCCCCGTAGTTGCAATGGCAAAATTTCATTCTTTGTTTATGGCTGAGTAATATTCCACTGTTAATATACCACAGTTTCTTTATCACTCAGATGATGGCTTTTTAAATCAAATTGGTGAAATCATGAACTTTACAAAAAAAACATTAGTTGAGTTTGAAAAAGAGAATGTATGCCAGATATTTGAAAAAGAAAGGATGGTTCATGACAAAAAGATGATATTTAAGAGATTACAAGGGCTTAAATGTATAAAAAATATTTAGGGGATTACAGATAGTTTGGTAGGACTACTGTTTGTAAAAGATTAGTAAAGAATTTAAAAAAAAGTCATGTCAGATCTTAGAACTGCTTTTGCTACATCTCCCAAAATTTGGACCATATATTTTTATATTCATTTGTTTCCATGTAATTTTTTATTACTGCTTTGATTTCTTGCTTGACCCATTCATTGTTTGGTATCATGTTTTTTAACTTTCATGTTTTTTTTTCTCTTCCCAGATTTTTTCTTGTGATTGATTTCTATAGACTTATCATGAAAGCAAGAAAAATCTCAAACAACTTAACCTTACACTTAAAGGACCAAAAAGAACAAGCAAAACCCCAAAGCAGAAATAGGAAGAAAATAATAAAGATTATAGCAGAAACAGATGATATAGAAACTAAAAATAAAATAGAACACACATCAATGAAATCAGGAGCTAGTTCTTTGGAAAGATCAATTACACTGATAAAGCTATAGCCAGACTCAACAAAAATAAATAAATAAATAAATAAATAAATAAAAGAGAGAGAGAGAGAGGAAAAAAAACCCCTCAAATAAACAAACTCACAAATGAAAGTGGATGAATAACAAACACTACAGAAATAAAAACAATTGTAAAAGAATATTATGAAAAATCATATGCCAAAAAATTGGATGGCTTACTAGAAGTGTATAAATTCTTAGACACACATAAGCTTTCAAAACTGAAGCAGGAAGAAATAGAAAATTTGAACAGGCTGATTACCAGCTATGAAATTGAACCAGTAATTTAAAAACTCCCTAGGGTGCCCGAGTGGCTCAGTGGGTTAAGCCTCTGACTTCAGCTCATGTCTAATCTTATGGTTCATGAATTCCAGCCCTGTGACAAGCTCTGTGCTGGCAGCTCAGTGCTTGGAGCCTGCTTCAGATTCTCCATCTCCTTCTGTCTCTTCCTCTCCCTCACTTAGGCTCTGTCTCTCTCTGTCTCTCAAGAATGAATAAATGTTAAAAAATTTTTTTAAAAAACCTAAAAATAAAAATTCCCAACAAACAAAAGTCTAGGACTAGATGGCTTCACAGACAAATCAAATGTCTAATGGTTAATCAAACATTAAAAGTTAATACCTATTTTTCTGAAATCATTCCAAGAAAAAGAAAAGGGAGAAAAACTTTTGAATTCATTTTAAGAGGTCAGCATTACCCTAATACAAAAACCAGATAAAGATGTCACAAAGACACCCACAGAGAGAGAGAGAGAGAGAGAGAGAGAGAGAGAGAGAGAGAGAGAAAACTATAGGCCAATATCTCTGATTAAAATAAATGCAAAAGTCATCAACAAAATAGTAGCAAACCCAATCCAAACATACATTAAAAAAATCACTCACCATGATCATGTGGGATTTATTATTGGGATGCAACAATGGTGGTCTAATATTTGTAAATCAAATAATATAACACATCACATCAATATGAGAAAGGATAAAAACCATATGGTCATTTCAATAAATGCAGAAAAAGCATCTGACAAAGTACAACACCCATTCATAATAAAAACCATGAACAAAGTAGATCTACAGGAAATATACCTCAACATAATAAAGGTTTTATATGAAAAATCCACCACAAATATATCTCTTAATTGTGAAACACTGAGCACTTATCCCTCCCCCCTCCTATGGTCAGGAATAAAACAAGGATGTTGACTCTTGCCTCTTTTTCTCAACTTAGTACTGGAAATCTTAGCCAGGGCAATCAGACAACAGCAAGAATAACAACAAAATAAAAGTCATCCAAATTGATAAGAAGTAAAATGTTTGCTATTTGCAGATGACATGACACTAATTATATTATATTATATATAGAAAACCCTAAAGACGCCACCATAAAACTACTAAAACTGATAAATGAATTCAGTAAAGTTGCAGCATACAAGATAAATGTACAGAAATCTGATGTATTTCTATACACTAATAATGAAGCAGCAGAATGAGAAATTAAGAAAACAATTCCATTTACAGTTGCACCAAAATTAATAAATTACCTAGGAATAAACTTAACCAAAGAGGTGAAAAAGTTGGATTCTGAAAACCACAGAAAACATTGGTGACATAGAAAATTCATAGAAATTGAAGATGACACAAAGAAATAGAAAGATAGTCCATGCTCATGGATTTGAAGAACAAATACTGTTTAAATGCCTATACTACTAAAGCAATCCACAGATTTAATGCAATTCTTATCAAAATACCAAAAACCTTTTTCACAGAACTAGAACAAACAATCCAAAGTTTGTATGGACCACAAACGACCCTGAATAGCCAATGAAGTTATCAAAAAGTAATGTTGGAGGACTGAGACAAAAATAGACTCATAGATCAATAAAGCAGAAAAGAAAACACAGAAATAAGCCTACAACTATACGGTTAATTAATCTGTGACACAGCAGGAAAGAATATCCAATGAGAAAAAATGTCTCTTCAACAAATGGTGTTGAGAGAACTGGACAGACACATGCAAAAGAAAAAAAAAGAAACTGGCCCACTTTCTTACACCATACACAAAAATAAACTCAAAATGAATGAAAGACCTAAATGTGAGACCTGAAACCACAAAAATCCTAGAAAAGAACACTGGCAGTAACTTCGCTGACATCAGTCATAGCAAAAAAAAAAAATGTTTTTCTAGATAGATCCCCTGAGGCAAGGGAAACAAATACAAAAATAAATTATTGCAACAACACAAAAATAAAAAGCATCTACACAATGAAGGAAACAATCAACGAAACTAAAAAGTAACCTATGGAATGGTAGAAGATATTTCCCAATGACACATCTGATAAAAGATTAGTGTCCAAAATATATAAAGAACTTCAAAAACTCAACACCCAAATCAAATAATCCAATTCAAAAATGGACAGAAGCAATAAACACACATTTCTCAAATGTCTCAAGAAGACACTCAGATGGCTTATAGACACATGAAAAGATGCTCAACACCACTTATCAGAGAAATGCAAATCAAAACTACAGTAAGATATCACTTCACACTGGTCAGAATGACTAAAATCAACAGTGCAAGAAAGTAGATGTGGAGAAAAAGGAATGCTTTTGCAGGGAATGAAACAACACTGTTGTTGGGAATGAAAATTGGTTCAGCCATTGTGAAAAACAGGATGGAGTTTCCTCAGAAAGTTAAAAATAGAACTACTCTAGGATCCAGGAATAGCAGTACTGGGTATTTACCCAAAGAATACAAATATACTAATTCAAAGGGATACATGCACCCCTATGTTTACAGCAGCATTATTTACATAACCAAGATATGGAAACAGCTTAAGTGTCCACTGATTGATGAGCACAATGATTGATGAACAGACAGACAGACATACACACACACATAAACACAATGAAATGTTATTCATTCATAAAAAAAGAATGAAATCTTACTATTTGGAATGACATTGATGGAGCTAGAAAGTAAATGCTAAGAGAAATAAGTCAGAGAAAGACAAATACCATATGATTTCATGCATGTGGAATTTAAGAAACAAAACAAACAAGAGAAGGTGGGGGGAAGAAAGAGATGAACCAAGAAACAGACTCTTAACTATAAAGAACAAATCAATGGTTACCAGAAGAGAGGTGGCTGAGGGGACGAGATTAAAGGGTTCACTCAACATTATGGGGGGAAAAAAGGAAATAGTAGAAAAGATATATTAGCTTTTTATGACTGAATAACAGATTACCCTAAAACTTAGTGGTTTAAAACAACAGACATTTATTTTCTTATGGTTTCTAAGGATCAAGAACCTGGGAGCAGGTTAGCTGAGTAATTCTGACTTAATGCCTTTAATAAGGTTGCCATAAAGCTGTATCATTTGAGGCTTGGACTGAGGTAGGAGGATTCACTTCCAAGAAGAGTCACTTATGACTGTTATCTGGAGTCTTCCCTTCCTTATAAGCTGTAGATTGGATATCTATTTCTCATCACGTGGACCTTTACAAAGGGCTAAGAGTGACAGAAAGAACCCAAGATGTAAGCATGGAAGCTTCACTCTTTTTTTATAGCCTCATCTCAGAAGTGACTTTTCCTCATGTCTGCTATAGTCACACAAACCAATTTTGCTATTAGGTGGATGGAGACAGAAATTTGGGTTATTGGAAGTCCTTGGAGGCTGTCTATCACAGAGGGTAACAGACAATAAAAGAAAGACAGTAAAAGACAATTTCAGGGCACCTGGGTGGCTCAGTCACACATCCAACTCTTGAATTCAGCTCCGGTCATGATCTCATGGATTGTGAGAATGGGCCCCACATCAGGCTCTGCGCTAATAGTGTAGAACCTGTTTGGGATTCTCTCTCTCTATTCTCTTTCTCTGCCCCTTCCCCAGTCATGCTCACTCTCTCTCTTTCTCTCAAGGTAAATAAATAAACTTCAAAAAAGGGACAATTTCAAAGTTAGTTATATGTAAATTACTAGTTTGAAAATAAACAGCTTCCACCCAATTATACTTTTGCCTTCCCGTTTTCAGCCTATCCAAAATACAACTTTCATATTTCACATTCACACCTAGAACAATTTTAAAATAAGATAGAGTAATTTCATAACAGAATTAGCAAAACAGTAAGTAAAATAAGCCATTTTTTCAATGGTATTTTACTTAGTTGAACTGTGACAGATCATTTTTATTTCTGTAGATATATGAAGCTTAAACGGCCAATCACTTCATACATGTGAAAACACCAGGCTCCATGTGTGAACTGATTTCTCCAAGGTTTTCGCTGTGTTGAGAATGAAATTCCATCCCCATTCCCCACTCCATTTCATGTCAGCTGTCTCTCGCTAACTCCCTCCCAGCTAGATATCACAGGATCTTCCAACTGAATCTGTACATTCTCTTTGTCTACAGCGTTCTCCAATATGGAAGCCACTACCATGTACAGTTTTTTAATTTGTATTTACATATTTTTAATATTAAAAATATTTTTAGTTTTTTTAAAATGTTTTTCATCTATTTTTGAGAGACAGTTCAAGCAGGGGAGGGTCAGAGAGAAAGGGAGATACAGAATCTGAAGCAGGCTACAGACTCTGAGCTAGCTGTCAGCACAGAGCCCAACGAGGGCTCAAACCCATGAACCGTGAGATCATGACCTGAGCTGAAGCCAGACGCTTAACCAACTGAACCACCAGACACCCCTAAAAAGTAAGTTTCTAAGTTGTGCTAGGTACATTTCAAATGTTCAATATCAATGTACATCTAGAAGTGACCATATTAGACAATAATTAATAGAACATTTCATCATCACCAAAAATGTTGTATAGCACTAGTCTGTAGTGTATCTTAGATTTCCCGATGAGATATGAATATAGGCTGGATACTATGATTCACTCAAATCCAAATATTATTTTTCCCACTTTTACCTAAATATATATGCTATGGTTTAGTCTGTGGCATTTAACAGTTAATTAATTTTGAAAGGCCACAATGAAAATTTTAATTGGTTGTTCCACATCCTTTACAAAGATGCCTAAAACTATTTAATTAAATATCTATCACAGAACAATTAATTAATTAGGCTATAGATGTAGGAAAAAACCTCATCTGTCACAGAGCTCTGTTCTTTTCCATGAGTTTTTCCTTTTTTGTTTTAAAGTAAAAAGCCTAATTACTAAGAGAAACTAAATCCTAAATTTTCCTTACACTAGGCTCTTACATATGCCGCCAAAGCTTTTATGAAAGCCACCTATTTGAGTTCCCTACTTTCAGTCCTGCTCACTACCATTCGCCCTTATAACCCTATAATAGTCTTCAAAACACTAATCTCATCAAGTTCCTCCCTATTTTTAAAGACATTTTTAATCCTTAATAAATTTCAATTCCTTAACATACTACCATGTACCTACATAATCTGGAATCAACCCATCTGTCTATATTTGTCTCCTGAAACAACTTTGAACTCACTATCCTTAGTTTTTCTCATATTCCTAAACTCATAAAGCCTTTCAATTTTTTTAAGGCTTTGTGTATGCTATTGTGTCCTCCCTTCTCTTCTTTGACATTCCTTTATACCCTTTAAGACTCAGCTCAAGTATTACCCCCATATAGACTTTATTGGGCATAATTAATAAACTGTCCTTTGTGTTCCCACAACTGTAACGTATATACCGAGAAATCGTTATGGCACTTTCTAGCTTGTATCAACATTTGTACACTCACTCTGCAAGCTTCTGAATGACTAAGCTATATTTTAATGATAAGAAATAATATTCATGACAGTGCCAGCTATCAAACATAGTTTGAGAGTGAATGAATAGATGAACAGATGATTGATGGATGAGTAAATAAATGAATGAGTGAATGAATGAATACATGAATGTTTACAAAAGAGTGATCCAAGAGAAATTATTTGGAGTTTTTCATGCCTCTTTCTGGGTTTAACAGTGCATATCATTTGGGATTTCCTCTGCCCCTCACATTTTCTATAAATAGCACCTACCTCAAATTTCATGGTTAGTCATTAGTTCCTGGGAGAAACATCCTAAAAACATGATTGATCCTCACTGCTTTAGCTAAATGAACACAACTGGACATCTGGTTTATGTTGGCCAAATTGGCTCTTTTCAATAAATATGGATTTAAACTTAAGAGATCCTATCCTTGGTTGGCTGTTCTTTTGAAAAAAGAAGACAGATACATTATCACATGAAACTAGAATTGATTTAAAGAAATTTTTTATGTTTTTTATTTATTTTTTAAGAGACAGTCAGACAGCATGATCAGGGGAGGAGCAGAGAGAGAGGGAGACACAGAGTCAGAAGCAGGCTTCAGGCTCTGAGCTAGCTGTCAGCACAAAGCCTGATGTGGGGCTCGAACCCACAAACTGTGAGATCATGACCTGAGCATAAGCTGGATGCTCAAGTGACTGAGCCACCCAGGCGCCCCTAAAATTGATTTTTATTATAAGTAATCAAAATAGTCCCAAGTAATATAGCATCCATTTAAAGAGATCTATTTAAATAGATTCATTTAAAGAGATGAAGCACTACCATAAAAAAATCTTCTGCTGGTACTTTAATTAAAAGATCCCCAAGAATAGTCTATAAGACATTCCCTGTACTGTTTTACAACAACAATCTCAAATTCAATCTCTTATCCTGCATTTTCTTCTTTTAGAGCTATATTGTTTCTGTCTAATTATTTTCTTACATTAGTTTTGTTCAATCTTTCATCTCTTGGTACCTTTCTTATCCCCAGACTTTTCAGCAAGAAGCCTATAATTATATTCAAGAAACTTATCTACTCATTCCTGTATTAATATAACAATTCATGCTCTTTATTTATATGCCTGCATGTATCTAACATACCATTATAAAATTAATCACCCAAAAGTGCTGAGTTATTATAATGCCATGTATTTAGCAACAATTACATATTGCCTGATTGAACATGCTTTGTTACTAATATTCTTTCAACCTGCTACTATGCTGGTCAAGATTCAGTTTATAAAATAATACTGTTTGGAATTTTTTTTGTGTGATTATCTTGGCCTGTCAACTTCCCCAAATATCAGTATAGTGAATTTTAGTTTAAAGAGCATTTGTTGAGGGAGTATTATTTGTTAATAACTCTCTTAGTTGTCTTTTCTCAAGTAGGTCAAAATCTAGAAAGAGAGATGTACCTACAGATAGGCAATTGCAAAAAATTCTGTCCCTGTGATATGCATTATAGGCAGATCAATCAGCATAAATAAAAACATCAAGCTATCCAAATATTAATGCTATTAATAAGATCAGTAGGAACTATGATCATTATTTACACATTGGAAATATGTGGCAAGATGGATAATGGCAGAAGATACTGTACAGGTGGATAGTTATACAATTTATTAAGATTACAGGCTTTCCCCTTTAGGTAATGGGTATTAATTAAAGAGTTGTCAGTAGTACTATAGACTAAATGCTTGTGTCTTCCTAAAATTTATATATTGAATCTTAATATCCCACATGTTATTATATGGATATGAGGCCTTTTGGGGGTGATTAGATCAAGAAGAGACCTCATAAATGGGATTAGCACCTTTATTTAAAAAAAAAAAAAAGACTCCAGAGAGACTCCTTATTCCTTCCATCATGTAAGGATACAGCAAAATTACAACTATGAACCAGGAAACAGGGCCTCATTACCAGACAAAATCTACCAACCCCCTGGTCCTGGACTTTCCAGCCTTTAGAAACGTAAGAACAGATATCTGATGTTTATAAGCTGCCTAACCTAGGGCATTTTGTTATAGCAGCCTGAAAGGATGAAAACAAGTAGAGATACCATATTATCAGACATGTGTTCATTGACATTTTTAACGTATAAGTACTATTTTTATTTTTAAAATTATATATATCTGTACTTAATAAGTGAAATATTCTGTGATCCCACTTTACAAATTATTTAAATGTGTATTAGGTTGTGTGAGGGGGGGACAGTGAGGGGCACAGAGAGGGAGACTGAGAGGACCCAAAGCAGGCTCTGTGCTGACAGCAGAGAGCCCAATATGGGCTTGAAGTCATAAACGGGGAGGTTATAACCTTAGCCTAAACCAGGAATCAGATGCTTAACCAACTGAGCCATTCAGGTGCCATTATAATCCCACCCTTTAAATACACTCACTGGTTAATAGTTTGGTATTAGTATTCAACATTTTGCTACATACTTAATATATAATAAAAATATTGAATGTTGATGCATATACACTTCTGCAATTTCTCAATTAACATATTATGGAATATATAGAATGTCAGTATAGAACTATCTTCATTCTTTTGTAAGAGCTACAGAATATATATTTCATTCTTTGTATACAACGAAGTTTATTTAAGTAGCCCTAATTTAGTAAACATTGAAAATGTTCCTTTTTATTTATTCAAATAATACTGAAGCACACCACTCCCTACAAATATCTTCTCTTTTTGCTCTTTTTTCATAAGATAAATTCTTGAAATTCTGAGTCTAAGGCAAAGGTACCATATGAATGATTCTAGAAAACATTATTCTCATGACTTATGGGAAGTATGTCTTTGAAATTGTGTGGTATATACAACCCACACTCTTTAACCCTACATTATACTGCCCCATGGTACACGTCAGGTCCTATTCTAAGTACTTCACATGCAAAAACTCATTTATTCCTAATCCCAACCTCATAAAGATTAACTACACATTTTATTCCCATTTTACAGATGAAAAAATGGATGCTTATAGAAATTAAATGATTTGTACATGATTATCTAAACCTTTAGTGAATGACATGTAAACTTGGGTAGATAAACAATGGAATGTTGATTTTTTAATACCAGGAACTATTATTAAATGGCTTTCAAAACCTCAGTTTAGAGCCTTTTCTAAAGGCAAAGAAGTCAACATTGAGTCTGCAAAACTTTACTATATAGAAAAAAAAATCCTTCTGATGAAATTCCCTTCTGTAACACTTCTGAATTCACTGTATCAGAGCCATAGAATGGAACTCTTGGGCCAACAGTGGAAGCTGTAAATCTGGGGCTTGTGTCACAGCATTAAATTATAGTGTCAGAAATAAGGATCTAAAGCCCGTCAGTGGTATAAATAACTGAAAAGAGATTACAGTCTAAAACGGGCTGCATACATATTTAAAAAGTGCTGTGTATACCGCTTGGGAAAATATATGATGCTAAATCTAATAGCCCTATCTTGCTTGCTAGCTCTTGAGCAGTAATTTAAAGTCCCAGAATTTTGAAGGAGGAAGAAAAGGACTATGAATACCATGAACACATGCAAGTTGAAATGCACTAATGACTGCTGTGCTATAAATGAAAGGCTATCTCTTAGAGCCATGTTATTTTTTAATTCTGTAATAAATGATATTTGCTAAATTAAATTAACAAGATGGCCCTGCAGTTCTCAGGTTTTAAGAATGATATAGTTGAGGTTGTGTGTGTGTTTCTACCTCCTCCTCTGTATTGTTCGGGGTTGGGAAAGGAGACCCTTAAAATTCATTTCAGAACAAATGGATTATATAAACACATATACTACAAAAGTCTACATAGACTTCAAAAAATTACAGTCAACAACAGTATATTAATGTTATTGATGGAAAGTTTGCCCATAATACGATCATATTTTATTATGGAGGAAAAAATTCAAATTTTAATTAGTTGCTTTTGGAATAAAGGTGATAAAGATGCCCTTTTCAATATTTTAAAAAATTGTCAAAATTGTAAAGTAGACATTTCATTTTGCTTATTGGTATTCATTAAAGATCTCTGTAAGCACATTTTTAACAGAAATTGAGAGAAATCAGATCAGTAAAAAAGATCCCTTTAAAAGTTCTTTATTTCTCATGTGAAATATGGCATTTATATCAGCAGCTGAATTTTAGATGCTCTTATTTGATGAGCTATAAGCTTCTAAATGTCACCTTTAAACATTCAAAAAGTTATTTAGTTATTTTATCATAAGTAGGCTTATTGCTCAGTACTTTGGGGAAAATTATGTTAGGTGGGAGAGTTCTAAATCTTCTTAAAACATCACTTCCCTAGTATCTTCCTTTTGTTGAGAATTTAAATTGGTTCCTGTGTCTTATAATTCTTTTATATAGGAAAAAACACCAAACCAACACAAAAACACAATCCTGTGTAACCACCAGGGGAAAAAGGAGAGTCCTATCAGCTGCTGTACCCTTGTAGGGTGATCAGTCATTCTGGTACTGGGATTTTTATTGTAAAACTCACCACTATCTGTGTTCTCCATGTAAGAGAAAGTAGTAGAAAAGGTTGTGTGTAGGGATGGAGTGGGAGTGGGGGCAACAAACTCAGCTATGGTCTCTACTTTTGTAGCTTGTTACAATAACTAGGCTGATAATCCTAGATTCTCACTCCACTTCTTTCCTCTGTTCATCTTATGTTCTGCAGGAACTTAGCTGGTAATGTTAGTTAACCTAATGGGATAATCTTAATTTCCTCAGGTCTGAAGTCCTCTGTGGTGTTTTCTTTATTGTATTGCAGTTTGTATGCACTAATATTTTTGGATACGGGAGTACTGTGATTGATGCCAATGATCCTATGGATTTCAAGCATAGTTCTAAATTCTTCAATTTGGAACAGCTTTTTTTCCAGCAATAGGATTCATTCCTCCATTGTCACTATGACCTACAAAGTCACCAAGTCCAAGATTTTAAGAATTGGAAGCAAAACTTTCTTAAGTGAATTTAATTTTTTTCTTAATGTTTATTTATTTTAGAGACAGAGAGACAGGGCACAAGCAGAGACAGGATCTGAAGCAGGCTCAGAGCCTGACAAGGGCTAGACCCCACAAACCATGAGATCATGACCTGAGCAGAAGTCAAAGGCTTAACTGACTGAGCCATCCATGTGCCCTGTTACGTGAGTTTTTGAAAAACACTATCCAATGTATTGTGGAAAGGCCTCTGAGTTTCAGTGGTTCTAGGCAACATCCCAGGGCTGCCCCCTCACTACTCTGGGTGACAGAAGCAGGTTGCAATGCATCTCTGGGCCTCAGTTTTTTTCATTTATAAACCAGAATACCATTTTGAAGTCCTCTCTATCTCTAAGATTCCTTCATTCTATGGTTATAATACTAATTAATTTTAAACACAGACATTTAAATTTATTAAGCTGTTCAAGAAAAAAAGGTAAAAAACATGAGATAGTAGTAATAATAATTACCAGTGTTGGTAGAGGATTCACTTTGTGCACAGCAGCGTGCTAAATCCTTCACATGCATTATCTTAAGTCTCACATAATCCTTTTGAACAAGTACTACTTGTATCATATTTTACTGGAGTAAACCAGCCTAAGGTACTCAGTTAATAATTTAAAGTATCTAACTTTAAATCTAGTTCCAAAATGTTTTGGAACTAAAATGAATCTCCCATTCTTGGCCAGAAGAGAGGAAAGAATTGATGAGTCAGCAATCTTATTGTTCATTAAGATGTTCAACATGTTATTACAAATAGTAGACTGTTCACCCACAGTAAAAGAATCCAATGAGAAATGAGGCTGCCCTTTTTTCTAAAACTGATCTAGGCTCCTCATTTCTACTTGTATATTGTAAAGCAAACAATATATGCTAGAAAATTTCCCTGTTAGGCATTTCATATCACTGACAACAAATGTATAGACTAGTAATCACTAGCTGCATTTTATATACAAACAACTGAAGCTTGTAGAAAATTAATAACTTGCCCTCGTTCCTACATCTAGTAAATGCTGGATTCACAGTTACCCATGAAGTCTAATCCAACCTCAAAGCCTGTATTTGTGAGTACTGGATTTTCCTCCATTCTTAGACACTATATACAGCTGGTCTACCATTGCAGGGAGGCTAAGCTATGCCTTTGTAAACTCAGAGCTTACTTATAAGCAGGGTTGAAGTGATTCTTGCAAACATCTTCATCCTGGACTTATAATGTCAAACTCCTTCATTAGGCACATTTAGGTTTAAGTATTACAGTTGTGCTAGTGATTTAGCCACTACTCTAAAATATTCCAAATCCCTTTATTTTCAAGTTATCTTAAAGGATCATAATCCAAACTGGGGGTTGCAAAAATGTTTTTTATATAGCTTGTATTTACTCATAGAAACTTCTCCCATGCTTTTGAAGTAAAGATGGCTACTGCCTTTTCAGTGAAATGCCATTTCCAAATCTTGTACATTTTGGTATAATAGCTTAGGAGGTTCTGGGCAAGGTCTGGGCTTGACCATTCACTGATTACATGTCTTAGTCAAGCCACTTAAGCTTTCTGTACCTCAATTTCCCCTCTCCATCTGTAAGATGTGGGTAATGACGGTATCTGACAAGATGGTTTAATGTCAAGTACATCTATTTATGTAAATGTTTAGCATAGTCCCTGGTATGTAGCAGATGCTAGGTAAGTGATTATTTTTGCTAAGGGTGAGCAGTTTGTCTTGCCTTTGAAAAATAATCTGTTCTTTTCTTGGGAAGGTTAACAATGTATGACCTAATTTAATGTCTTGTGAAGTAAGTATGTCATTTTTCATGTATGGAAACTGAGGCAAAAAGAGATTAAATAACTTCTTTGAGGTCACAACTCCTAATGTCAGTGACTTAATAAAAAACCGGGTCTTTTGACTACTGGCTGAATGCAGCATCATCCCTCCTAATTTCTAAAACTGTAAGGAATTCCATGCAGAGTGCAACATACTCAATACTTTACTCAGAAAAAACAATCATGTAGATTCAATCATTCATGAGACTCACAGATCATGCAAATGCTTCTCAGCTTTAAACATGTACAGGGGAACTTCAAATAATTAGAAGTATGAATCTTTATTTCTTAGTTAAGATATCTGAGTAATTTGCTATACTCAAACATCTTGGTATGGTAATACATCCAGATAAATCTCTAAATACATCTATAATTATCTACAGACATGGGTGACAGACTTTCTACTTTCCTGCCTGATGTACAAATCAAAGCATCAGCTCAACTTGGAAACAAAAGATGTAATTTAATCTTGCAAACATTAGTTTTCATTCTAAAATAAGAGAGAAACCTCATAAAAATCAGTTTCCCATTACCTCATTATTAAATTTCATTAAGCCTTGGAAACAGAATTATTATTATTTTTTAATGCAGTCGCTTGGTTGAGCAGCTTAATGGGCATGCTCTGCCTACAGATGTTTGGGAAATTAGTGAGAATACGATATTATGCAAATGAGCTTAAACATTCAGTTTGGTCTTTTGAGTGCAATGACACACTGACCTACTCCTCTAACTGACCCATCCCCTCCCTGATTCCCATGGAAATGATCAAAGGATTCTAGGAACCAAGGACAAGGACAAGGACAATTAAATTCACATAAGAAATGTGGTTTATTCAATAAATGGTTCTATGACCATTAGTTAATCATTATTCAAATAAAAAAGCCGGATCCCTACCTCATACCATAAAATAATAAATTCCAGAAACTTAAGAATTAAATCTGTAATAAAATGATAGATAATAAATTATGTAATTACATATTGATGTGGCCATTACTAAGCTTTAAAGGAAAAGAAAATTGTGAAGAAAAATTGAAAAATGAATTAGCAAATAAAACGTAATCCTTCTATGAGCCAACAAAACTCTATAATTAAATTTAAAGATAAAGAACACTATAAACACACACAAACATTTCTAAATATGTGATGAAATGCAATATAAGTAAAAGAAAGCAAAAAAAAATTGTCCCCTACAATAACAATAAAAAGCCAAAAGACAGCTAAGTAAAGTGGGCAAAAAGAAAAAAAATACAAATTATCAATAGAGATATGAAAAAAGTTTATCTTCATTAATACCAATGAATACAATGTAAAACAATATGGTAAATATTTTTACCTATCATGATTTTAAGTGGAATAAAGGCAACATAAAAATGGAAATATACTCTGTTATTATATTTAGAAAAAGTAAGGATATGATCTCAAGGTAGTGATATTATTGATCATTTTAATTTTGTTTTCTTGTTTATTCTTTTTTAAATTTTCAAACAGTAAATATATTTGGATTTTGCTTTAAGTTTATTCCTAATTTTACTGGATTATTTTTTAAGTTTTAATTTTAATTCCAGTTAGTTAAAGTACAGTGTTATATTACTTTACAGGTCTACAACAGAGTGATTCAACAATTCTATATGTCACCTGGTGCTCATCAAAATATGTGTTCTCCTTAATCCCCATCACTTATTTAACCCACTCCCTCATCTGCCTTCCCTCTTATAACCATCAGTTTGTTCTCCACAGTTAAGAGTCTGTTTTTTATTTATTTGCCACCCCTTCTCCTTTTTATCCCCTTAGCTCTGTTTTGTTTCTTAAATTACAGATGTAAGTAAAACCATATGGTATTTCTCTAACTTATTTTGCTTAACATTATAATCTCCAGCTCCATCCATGTTGGATTGCAAATGTCAATATTTCATTCTTTTTATGGCTTCTTTAGCCATTCATCAATCAGTGGACATTTGGGTTATTTTCATAATTTGACTATTGTAAATAATGATGCTATAAACATAATGGTGCATGTATTCCTTTGAATTAGCATTTTTGTATTCTTTGGGTAAATACCCAGTACTGCCTTTGCTGCATCCTAGGGTAGTTCTATTTTTAACTTTTTGAGGAACCTCCATACTGTTTTCCACAGTGGCTGTATCAGTTTGCCTTCCCACCAACAATGCAGGAATATTTCTTTTTATCCACATCCTTGCCAACACCTGTTTGTTGTGTTGTTGAGTTTAGCCATTCTGACAAGTGTGAGGTGATATTTCATTGTAGTTTTGATTTGCTTTTCACTGACGGTAAGTGACAATGAACATCTTTTCATGTGTCTGTTGGTCTTCTGTATGGTTTCTTTTGAGAAACGTCTGTTCATATCTTCTGCCCATTTTTAATTGGATCATTTGTTCCCTGGGGTGTTGAGTTGCATAAGTTCTTTGTATATTTTCAATACTGATCCTTTATCAGATATTTCACTTGCAAATATCTTCTCATTTTCTGAGGGTTGCCTTTTAGCTTTGTTGATTGTTTCCTTCACTGTGCAGAATTGCTTTTTTTATTTTAATGTAGCCCTAATCGTTCATTTTTGCTATTTTTGCTTTTATTTCCCTTGTATCAGGAAACAGCTAGAAAAAAGTTGCTATAGCCAAAGTCAGAGAAGTCACTGCCTGTGTCATCTTCTAGGATTTTTAGAATTTTAGGTCTCACATTTAGGTCTTTAATACATTTTGAATTTATTTTTGTGTGTGGTGGAAGAAAGTGGTCCAATTTCTCTCCCTTGCATGTGTCTGTCTAGTTTTCCCAACATCATTTGTTGGAAAGACTTTTTTCCCACTATATATTCATTCCTCATTTGTTGAAGACTAATTGGCCATATAATTGTGGGTCTATTTCTGTTTTGCAAGCGTAATTCAATATTTGCAAATCAATCAAGGTGATACATCACATCAATAAGATAAAAGATAAGAACTATATGACCATTTCAATAGATGCAGAAAACACATCTGACAAAGTACCTCATGCATTCATTATAAAACTCCCAACTATGTAGGTTTAGAAGGAACATAACTCAACATAACAAAGAAAAACCCATAGCTAACATCATCCTCAGTGGGGAAAAATGGAACTTTTCCCCGAAGGTCAACAACAAGGCAAGGATGTCCACTCTCACCACTTTTACTCAACATAGTACTGCAATCAGAGAAGAAAAAAATAAGTAAAAGCCATCCAAATTGGTAGAAAAAAGTAAAACTTTCACAATTTGCAGATGACATGATACTTTATATAGAAACCTCAAAGACTACAAGAAAAAACTGCTGGAACCAATAAACAAATTTAGTAAAGTCACAGGAAAAAAAACCAATATACAGAAATCTGTTGCATTTCTACACACCAATAATGAAGCAGCAGAAAGAAAAATTAGGAAAACAATGTCATCTATAATTGAAGCAAAAATAGTAATATATCCAGATGATTTAAATTTTATTTTCTTTAAAAAAATGTTTTATTTTATTTTGAGAGAAAGAGAGGCAGAACGGACAAGCAAGCAGGAAAGGGGAAGAGAGAGAGGGGAGAGAATTCTAAGTCAGCTTCACACTGTGAGTGCAGAGCCTGGTGTGGGACTCAACCTCACGAACTGTGGGGTAATGACCTGAGCCAAAATCAATGAGCCATCCAGGTACCTCAATTTTCTTTTTTTTTAAATTTCATGTTTTAATTTATATTCTAGTTAGTTTAAATATATGGTAAAATTGGTTTCAGGTGTATAATTTAGTGATTGATCACTAATATATAATACCCAGTACTCATCACAAGTGCCCTCCTTAATACCCATCAGCCATTTAGTCTGCCTCCAGCCCACCTTCTTCCATTAGCTCTAAGTTCTCTATAGTTAAGAGTTTCTTATGGTTTGCTTCACCCTCATCTTTTTTTTTTCTTTCCCTATGTTCCTCTGTTTTGTTTCTTAAATTCTACATATGAATGAAATTATATGGTATTTGTCTTTCTCTTACTGACTTACTTACACCCTAGCTCCAACCACATCATTGCAAATGGCAAGATTTCATTATTTTTGATGGTTAAGTAATATTCCATTGTATATAAATGCATCTTCTTTATTCAGTCATCAATCCATGGATATTTGGGCTCTTTCCATAGTTTGGCTATTGTTAATATTGCTGCTATAAACACGGGGGTGCATATGCCCCTTCAGATCAGTATTTTTATAGCTGTTGGGTAAAATACCTATTAGTGCAATTTCTGGGTTTGGGGTAGTCCTATTTTTAACTTTTTGAGGAATCTCCGTACTGTTCTCCAGAGTGGCTAGAATAGTTTGCATTCCCGCCAATAGTGTTAAGAGTGTTCTCCTTTCTCTGCAACCTCTCCAATATCTGTTGTGTCCTGTGTTATTAATTGACAGATATTTTAATAATCAGGAAAAAACACCCATAATGCAAATTTTCACGCAGATAACACTGTTTTCAGTGATGCTGAATGCCTGTGTTCTGATAATCATGGTGATCCTCAAGACTCCTATCCATCTCAGACTTACAATTTGATGAGCCATTGGTAAGCACATACTCTGTGTTGGATACCCAGATAGAAAAATTCTTTATGTATATATGGAACTGACATTTTCTGTCACAAAATTTTGAATCATTTTACATATTATGGACCATTTGGGTACATTATCTAATTTAATACTTTCAATAGCTCTGTTAGCAAGGGCAACAGCATCATGCAGAGGGGAACAAGAACTGGAAAGTTTTTTGACTAAAGCAATCCAACAAAGGGGTAGAGTCTAGCTTCACCAGAGAAAATGCTTTTTATTTATTGAAGGAAAACTTTGGTGTTTATTTCTGAGAGAGTGAGAGAGAGCAAGTGAGAGAGAGAGAGGAGAGAGGTGGAAAGAGAAGGAGGCACAGAATCTAAAGCAGGCTCCAGGCTCCAGCAGTCAGCAGAGTGGGGCTCGAACCCAGGAACTGCAAGATCACGACCTCAGCCAAAGTCAGATATTTCATATGTTTAACTGACTAAGCCACCCAAGTGCCCTGAAAATCCTTTTTATATGGCTTCTAAAACCTTACTTACTACACCTGAGCCTTTCTGGAATCGTTTAGTTGTAGACATTACATTTGATGAGGTGGTTTTCTATAAGACATATTAGCATAAGCTATATGAGTTCCATAGCTCAAGCCATGATTCTTTCAGGAAATTGCATCTCTATGTTGAATTAAATGATCCTCCTCGGGCCTCACAGGGCATAGTGTTGATCCCTCTATGCACATATGGCATAATCTTGTTCATTTCTCTCTTTTCCTATGAAATGGTTATCACTTTGAGTATACGGTTTTATTTCATTGTCTTATTTATCATTATATACTTTATATAAAGTATATGTAAAGGTATGAGATCTATAGTAGTTAAATTATTGTTTGTTTTTCTAAGAATCAGTCTATAATAATTAATGGTATGTCTATGATAACTAATGATGTTGAGCACCTTTTCATTGATCTGTTATTAAAGAAAGTTCAAAAATCTTTTGTCTATAAACTATAGACACCTTAAAAAGGCATAATAATGATTTGGGTAAATATTCAGCCAGTTCTCAGAGTTTCTCTCTGCCTCTCTCTTATTATTTAAAGCTATACTCTTAAAGTCTCAAAAGTTCTATTTCATATTTACTAGAAATGACTGATAGATTGTCAGTTAGGGCATAGTCTAATCAAAAGATTATATACAGAGAGGAGTCATAACTGTGTACATACGGGAATTGAGAAAACTGGGTGATGAGGATGCTAGAAGATGGAAACATTAACAAATTAATAAATAAACAGTAAATATGTGCTATGAAAAAATAAAGTAGAAAATGAGCACAGCAGTATAAAAGGCAGAGGGTGGCTTGTTTATTTAGGATTATTACATTTTGTATTGGACTTATTATGATGAGGTGTATCAGGGAACACTGTACAATACATTAGCACTGAGCAGAGGACTGAAGGAGAGAAAGAACAGTCACAGAGGTGTCCTGTAGATGTTTCACAATGAGGCTCCTCGCACCTAATATACTTGAAAGGTCTTTTGTCTATTTAAGAAGAGAGACACCTCAGTACTTCAAAAAGGTTTCTTGAAGTGAAAACCTATTTTTGCTAATTTCATCAAGGTCTATGTCCATCCTAGGCTCTGTGCCAGTCATGAGCCTTTATCTCTCAGTGTACCCATGGCTTTAGCTACTTATTTTGGTTCTGAGCTACATGCTCTATCTTCCTGGTGCATGAGCTCTAAGCATCATCTCTGGGGAGCCTTGGAGTGCAGGGGCCAGATCCCTTTACCCTGAGGACCACCTGAGAGCCATTTGTAGGAAAGAGAACTTCAAATTCTCATCTGTCCTCATACTCCTGGCCTGAACTTGGCCTGAACCTGATGGCCTATTTCTGAACCTTGCCTCTGGAGACAGTTTGTCAGAATGGGAAAATTGTGAATTAAGGAGTCAGGCAGACGTGACACAGGATCCCATTATCATCACTGGTCGCATTGGGATTTCAGGCAGTGACTAAATCCTGATTTTCTTCAGCTAATAATAATGACAACCATATTTATTTTTAGAGCTTCAGAATCATCTGGAGAACTGGTTACAATGCAGATTGCTTGAGCCATTCTCCGGACTTTCTGATTCAGTAGGTCTGAGGGGAGAGCCCAATAACTTGCACTGGTAACAATCTGCTAGATGATGCTGATGGCTGCTCAGGGCACCACACTTTGAAAAATGCTGATAAAGATGGTGATATTAAAATAGATATTATATTTATTTTTGCTACATGTAATTCATAGTTCTACAGACTTTATATAAGTAAAATACCTGTTAAAGTGGCTTTCCTCCTACTACCAGTTCCAGGCTGTGACAACATAACGTCCAAGTCTTTGACCTTCACTTGGGCCTTTTACCCAGCTTCCTTACACCTGTGTTAATGCTCACCGTTCAAAGGGATCACCAAGCACTAAACTGGGACTTGGTCTGGTTATGTGTGCCTCTGAACTACTAACAGGCTGGCTCCTTGGGCTCTTGTTAATGATTTTATATACGTTGGCCTTCAGTTGTCATCTGTTTTCCTTATAAGATAGATGTTTTTAAAAATAGACTTGGTCCTTGTAAAATTACCTTTCCTAAAGGACAGAAAGTGACATACCTACCACACTTATCTATTGTTTTCAAGCAGTTGGCATTGTTTTATATTAAATTGCTAATTGTTATTAATTACCTTGGCATTTCTGGGAAGAGCATTAATCTTGGAAGAGTCACTTTGCATTTCAAAAGAAGCATCATTTGCCTCCCATCAGAAGGAATTTCTTTCTTGAAGGCTATTCATAAATGTGTCATTTATTGTAAATCACCACTTAGGGGAACAAAATCCAACATCTGGAGGAACACTGTTAAGGTCAAAGGTGTCAGGCCTAATTTTGTTCTCCTTATATTTAGATCAATCATTCTGTTCCCATGCAGCACCACTAAAGAACAAGGGTTGTTAGAAGGGAGTCAAGTATTGTAACGCTAGAGAGATAAATAGGAATCAATGCTATCAGTAATAATAGTAGTAACAAGAGGCACGTGGGTGACTCAGTCGGTTAAGCATCCAACTTCAGCTCAGGTCATGATCTCATAGTTTGTGGGTTTGAGCCCCGTTTTGGGCTCTGTGCTAACAGCTTAAAGCCTGGAGCCTGTGCTTCAGATCCTCTGTCTACCTCTCACTCTGCTCCTTATGTGCTCATGCTCTGTCTCCCTGTGTCTCAAAAATAAATAAAACACTCTTTTAAAAAAATGGTAGTAACAACTGCTAAAAGCATTGGCTCTTAATATACACCTGGTAATATCATTAGTGCTTCGCATGCACTAGCTCCTTTAATCTTGAAAATACCTTAGTGAACTGGGTACACTATTATTCCTATTTTATAGGTGAGGAAATTGAAGTATAGAGTGAATAAGTGGCTCAGGACAGACCAAGTGCTAAATGAAGAGGCTGGGACTTGTTGACAAAATTTGAGGTATTAACCACATATAAGACATAGTTCCTGCCTTTGGAAAACATAGAGTTTAAATTAAGGAGGTGATGGACATATATGGTCAGGTACAAAGCCAGTGGCAAAATTGATGTAGTATTCAAAAATAAGGAATAATTAAAACCAGAAGAGAGAGAATAATTAATCACATAAGAAAATTCTGGAAAAATCGTAGGATTTGAGCAGAGGCAGTTGTGTGTAGCTTTACAGCACACAGATTACATTTTGCCATGATGATTTTAGCCCTCACTTGCTAGCTGCCATAAAAATGGTACTTGTGCCTTGATTTTTGTCTAAAAATGTACATGGTTGATATTTTATGCTATATGGTGAGGCTTTGATTATATCAGAAAGATGTTTTTAGAACAATGGTTAATTGTTAACAAAGAGAGCAATGGTCATCATGGGATTTGTACAAATGGTGGCTGTTTGAACACAATTACAGTTGATGGTATAAATTTGTTATACAGCAGCAAGAAAATTCAAGAGGGCATAGCTTAGAACAATGTGATCAAGGAAAGGCTACCATGCCTCTTTGAGAAGGACTGCCCTAAGTCCTGTGGGAAGAGGCATGTAGAAAGAAACCTTTGAAGAAACTTGTATGCCAACTAAGAGAACTTGAATTTTATTCTATACATAAAAGTGAACAAACTTTTCCTCAGACTATTACGCCATGATAAGACCTGTGCCTTCAGAATGTTGGGCCAAATGTAATGCATACACTAGCACAGAAAAACCTCAAGGAAAGAAACTAGGCTACTGTACCAGTCACACATGGTTGTGAAGAAACAGAGTCATCAATGAAATTAAAATGAAGACTGTGGTATTAGCAGCAAAAAGCCTGGAAGAAGTGCTGGAATATTTGGTGAGCTGACTGATGTGAAACACTGGGGATAGGAAAGAGTAAAAGATAACTGAGGTATGGTATCTGAGCACCGAGCTTTGATTAGAGAAGAGCATATTCTTTTTGAATGGAATTGTGCCCACATAGCTTCTTTAATGGAATAGTGATAACGTTTCAGAATAACTTCTCTTGAATGCTTCCCTTGTACCAGTTCGTCATGTATTTTATCATATTTTCTCCTTACAAAAATCTGACACAAGTAATATGACTCTTCTCATTATAGATAATAGAAAACTGAGTGGTATAATAATTTCCTCAAGAAGACATAATAGCAAAGTCTGAGTGTAGTCTAGAATTATTTGATTTTAGAGCCCAATACTATTACTCCATTGCATATCCCAAAGAATAAAGTGTAGCATTTTACAGGTAAGTGATTCCCCCAGAGGTCTGAGTGAATATATCAAGAAGATAATCCTGACAGGAAAAAAAAGTGAGCTATAGTCTTTTATGGTCTTTCAAGTTGAAGTCTCCCAAAGGCATAATTAACATAGTTATAGTAACTCCCATATTGTTATAATATTTTACAATTAAAAAGATTGCTTACATTATAAACTCAGTAAATTCTTGTACTTATTCTGTAAGGTGAACAAGTAAGGTGCTATTGTCACCATTTTACAGGTGATGACAATGGGGTTTGTAGACAGATGACAAATGACATCGAAGGGCATTCAGAAAGTGGTAATCATGCTGGATCCAGAGACCAGTCTCACACCACTCCGAGTCCTGTTCACTGTACTTCAAATAGTTTTAGGTAAAAGACAGTAATTTACCCTGCCATAAATATTTGGCTATAAAAGATAGAATTAATGTCAGAAAGCTGAGATATTTTTGTAAATAACATTTTAAAACCAGACTGAAAGACAGGATATACTTTGAGACATTCTCCCTTTCTGTATTGCAGTAGTCAGACTTCCATGCAAAATGTTTTTGGTACCACTGTTCACTTCCCTTATATAAAAGAAAATTTGAGAAGTTTTCTGCTTCCAGTCAAGATGAGGTAACACTATTGAATTTATACTTCTGCTTGAATCAACCAAAACATTTGCAAAACACTAGATATCAGACAAAGGATAGTGATATCTGAGAATCAGAAACAAATGACATGAGTCCTTTGATTACCACAAGACACAGGCTTGAGATAATTTTCAGGCTGCAGAGGAGGGAAAGGGAACTCAGGTACAGTCTAGAAGACTCCCTGAGTTAAGTAGATGGAAACGAGAGTGTAACTTCAGAACACAGAGTACAAAAAAGGAGAAAGCCGCACAAAGAGAGAAATCTACATCCCTCAGAGGGTAACTAGCAAGAATTCAGTTGGGTTCTGATTAGTGCATAAACTGAGAGAGAAATACATGAAGCTGGGGAAAATCATCCAAAGGATTAACAAGAGCAGTACCTGGCACTAACTGAGGTCTCTACCAGTTTCACTGAAAATTGGGAAGAGTATATAAAAATCATGGGGCTCAGTAGTGGAGAATAATTAGCCACAGTATTACCAGCAATCCAGTGTTACCTAAAAAACTATAATAGTAAGATGCAAAAGGACAAAACTGTTTACAGGTTAATTAACTGTATTCCAGAACATAGTTCAAAAATATTTATGCAAATGTAAAAAAAATCCCAACACCATAAAGGTGGAATGTTTGGCATTCAATTAAACATTACCAGTCATACAAAGAAACAGGAAAATACAACCCTTTATAAGTAAGTGAATCAGTCAGAACTGACATAGCTATTAGAATTAAGAGCCAAGGGTATTCAAATTGACTTATAATCATATTCCATATGTTAAAAAAGTAAGAAGAGATGAAAGATAAAACTGACCAACTTTGAATTTCTGGTGATGAAAATTACTATCTGAGATACAAAATTCTATGTGTATGAATAACAGGAGACTAAATATTACAGACAAAAAGATTAGTAAACTTGAAGGCAAAGCAATAAACCTATCTAAAATAAAACACAAAGAAAAGGGAATAATGAAAGCAATCACTTAGTTGTCACTTAGTTGTAGGACAACATCAAGTAGCCTAACATATGTGTAAATGTGTAATAGGAGTCCCTGAAGGGACTGTAAAGAGATATTTGAAGGTATTATGGATTTCTTTCTTATTTAAATTTTTAATGACAAACATCTTTTTAAACAAAAATAATAACGAGAGAGCATGAGGTTTATAAAACATGTAAAAGTAAAAGGTATAACAATAATAAAACAAAAGTCAGGAGTTTAGAAGTCAAAGATTGCTGTTGCAAGGCTCTTATACTTTATTTCCTGGGGTATAATTTCACTTGAAGGTAGATTGTGAGAGTTAAAGATGAATAACATAAAACCTAATGCAACTACAGAAACAACAAACAATTATAGCTAAAAGCCAATATCCTAATATTAGTGCAGTTAATAACAGCTTCGAAATACACAAATCAAGAACTGACAGAATTGCAAAGCAATACACAAAAATGTACAGCTTTAGACATAAATTTAAATAACTCCCCCTTAAATAGAACAAATAGAAAATCAGTAAGGTTATTAAAGATTGGAACACTATCAAACAACTCACCTAATTGACATTGACAGAACATAACATTCAGTGAAAACAGAAAACATGTTCTTTTAGGTAGATGAGGCAATGGAGAATATTTACCAAAATAGATCATATCCAGACCTTAAAACTGTGTCAATAAATTTGAAATGTTCATGTCAGAAAAGATCATGTTATCTTGCCATGATGGAATTAAATTGGTATGCAATAATAAATAAATCTCTGGAAAAACCTTTTAGTATTTGGAAACTAAATAACACTTGTTTATGTAATCCATGGGTCAAAGAAAACACAAGGTATAGAAAAGTGTTTGAAACTAAATAAAAAATTAAAACATCCACATCACAATTTGTAGGAGGTACTAAGTTCCTACTTAAAACAGATTACAGTTGCATCAGGGGAAGGAAAGATCTCAAACAAATGACCTCAGCCTCAAGAAACAAGTAAGGAAAACCTGTTAAACCCTAAATAAGTAGTGGAGAACAAAAAAGAAAGATCAGAGTAGGAATCAATGAAATAGAAAACAGAAGATGTTAATTAAATCCAAAGATGCTTCTATGAGAAAGTCATTTAAATTCTAGTCAACCTAATAAAGAAAAGAGAGATAAATAAATTACTAAAATCAGGAAACAAAGAATATATATGTGAAGATATATATAAAAACATATAAAGAGATATATGTAATAAGGGAAATTATACACAACTTTTAACCAATAATTTAAATAACTTTGGTGAAATGGACAAATTCCTTGAAATATCCAACCTATTAAAGCTCATCCAAGAAGTAGAAACACAAAAGGTCAACCTCCATTATAGAAATTGAATTGATAGTTAATAAATTGAATTTATAAAATGTAAATTATGATTAATAATTTCACAGGTGAATTATATTAAAGATTTAAGAAAGATATTATACCAAGTCTACATCATCTTTACTGAAAATTGGAAAAAAGCAAAATCTCAAAACATTCTGTAACATCTCTATTGTTTCATTACCAAAATAAAAAACTTTAAAATATAGAAAAACTAGACACTACACAATGTTAGCAAATTGATTCTAACACTACATGAAAAAGGTTGCTACATCAGGACAAAGCAGTTCTATCTCTAGCATTCAGGGTTGGATTAATATCTTAAAATCAACTAATTTACCATATTAGTAATATAAAAAGGAATAATTATATACTCAAATAATAGATGCAGACAAATAATTGGACAGGATCCAACATCAATTCCTGTTAAAACTCTTGACTAACTGGGAATCAAAGGGCACTTAAGGTCACCTTCAAAAAGCTACAGTGAAGAAAAACTGAATGCTTTTCCTCCAAGATCAGCTACAACAGACTTGCTCTCACTATTTCTACTCAATATTTTATTGGAAATGCTAGCCATTCTAATCAGAATATTTCTAAAGGCATCCAAATTAGAAAGGAAAAAGTAAAAACTGTCTTTATTTATAGATAACATGATTATCTAT
>NC_043710.1:62579926-62628533 GCF_006229205.1 Suricata suricatta
TATATATATATATATATATACATACATAGTAGCAAAAAACAATTAGAAACTGAAAATTTTTTAAATACCATTTGCAATAATATTGAACATATGAAAAAGTATGTGAATAGTGCAACAAAATCTATGAAAGACCTGCATGCTGAACTCCATAATACTGCTTAGAGAAGTTGAATAAGATATAAGTTAAAGAGACTTATATTATTTCCACAGTTGTAAGGAATCAATATTGTTAAGATGTCAGTTTTTTCCCCAAAGAGATCTAAAGATTCTGTGCAAACTGAAGTCAAAATGTTATACTTTCAAACCAGTTCTAAAATTCACGTGGAGAGGCAGAAGTCTTATAATGCTCAAAACAATGTTTTAAAAGAACTAGTACTTCCTTACTTCAATGCTGATTATTAAGCTACAGTAGTCAAGACTCTGCAGTATTGGTGTAAAGACACACATAGAAGAAAAGGTAGAGTCTAGAAATGGATCCTCATCTAGATGACTTATTTTTGAGATAACTTTTGGCAGTGGTAATACATTCATCACACTGGTTATGTTTTTGGTGTTAAATTTATCAAATCATACTTGAATTATGCACAACTTACTTTATGTTGATTATGCTTCAATAAGACTGTTAAAAGTGCATCTCTGTACGTAAGGAACTAACATATATGTTAGCTTAATTTCTGCTCCTTTACTTTTTTCATTGCTTCTTCCTCCATGCTTCCTTTCTTTCCCTCTTCAATACTTCACCCTCCACATATTTCTTCCTTCCTCCTTAAAACTTATTTTAATTCTAAAATATAAGTTCTGAAAAATTGAGGAGAAGTCAAAATTTTATTTGATTTCTGCCTGTTGTTATTGTAGGTAGTTGTATATAGAGCCAACATGGCCAAATAAAATGAGCACAGGGCTTTGGGTCCCTGCTTTATCTCTTTCAACCTGTGTGATCTGAAGCAAGTCACTCTCAATTTACCTCAACTTCCTCATTTACAAAACAAGAATAATTATAGCTATTATATAAGGATAATAAGTAGATTAAATTTAGAAGTCAGTTGAAGCAAGACTTGATCTCATTGAGTTTTAATTTCCTAATGTGAAAAAAATAGGGAAAATTGTAACTGTTCTCTTAAGGATAATATAGGGACTAAATTTAAACAATAGATGCTAACATTTCTGGTCCTTACTTCTAAACATGATAATTTCTTTTCCTCTTTTTAGGAAAGAGCCTCCCTCCAAGAAGATAATGCACTAATGCTCTCCTCTGTACAAAAGGTAGAATTATACTTCTAATAATGTTAAAGTTGAAAGACATTGTAGAGATAATCATTTCGAAGTTTGTATTTCCATAATGGTAGAACGCTGATGTCTAAAAACCCCAAAAGAAAATTGGATAATTCAAACCTGCCTAGAAATTCTTGAGTCTCTCCAACCACTGTTCTTAGCACCATGAATTGTGTAAGATTGAGTAGAAACCTTATGCTTTCAACAGTTCAGCTGTCCTGATTCTTCAGGAAAGCTGGTGATCACTAATTGTAGTAGGCTCACTTCATCATTGCTTGCCTTAAGAAGCCAATTCCGTCTCCCCTGCTGCTCTTTTCCAGTCTGACTGCTCAGAGTAATGAGGTCTAACTGGAAGCCCCAAGTTTTTCCTCAGTCATTGTAACTTCTTATTTATGCCTTTGCCTGAGCTGCCTTCTGTCAATAGAAATCAAATTGAGAGGCATCGTTTCCAAGCAGCCCAGCCAAGCTCTGCATTTTTAACGATATCATTTCGCCAGACATTGAATAGATCTCTGGTTGGGCTGATAAATTGTCAGAATGGAATTGAAATATGTCACAAGCTGATAAAACCAGCTGGGGCACTCACAAGGGGAGGAGTGAGTCTGCTTCCAACTAGGTCTATAGAAGGGCGGGCATTGGTCTCCCTTCTCCTTGAGGTGGGATATTCACAATCCCCTGGGACCTCCCATCAATTACAGCCTCCCAGGCATCTTCAGCTCTGCACAGCCCAAAGGAAACACATTATCTTTCCCTTCAAACTGACTTCTCTAGGATGTTTTATCACCACTATCTCAAGTCTTGGAACAGAGAAAGGAGAGCTATCAAAATCTGACTGGACGTGTGTGAGTGGGAGAAATGATAGAACGGAAAAGTTAAAAATAAAGTTCTTTAAATTAAAACTTGTTTAGAGGCATAACTATTATGATTTGCTTTACCCATCAAACATTCTTTGCAATAAGAAAGGTGAGGCTTAGAGAAATTGTGGTGACCCACTGAAAGGTACAGACCAGGTAAAATGGAAATAATGGATTTGACATCTTATGAATGACAGCATAAATATATATCCATTGAAAATATTTACTAAATGTATGTTAGGAAAAATTATTAAATACTATAAGGAACAAATATTAACATAATGCCATTCTATATTTAAGTTATTATCTCTAGATATGATCATTGTAATGTATTTACATTCCCTACTCGACTAACTGACTTTTTCCAACTTATTACTCCACCAACTCTGTTTATGACTTTTCATGCCCAGGTGCGCCTGGTTGGCTCAGTTAGTTAAGGGTCTGACTTCGGCTCAGGTCATGATCTCACAGTTCATTGGTTCCAGCCCCATGTCAGGCTCTGTGCTGACAGCTAGCTCAGAGCCTGGAGCCTGTCTTCAGATTCTGTGTCTCCCTCTCTCTCTGACCCTCCCTTGCTCACGGTGTCTCTCTCCCTCTCTCTCAAAAATAAAGAAAATATTTTAAAAAATTAAAAAAAGATTTTTCATGTCCCTTCACTCTCCCCAGCTTAGATTTCTGGTTGCTTAGAAGTATCAAAACAATAGTAAATAAACATGAGCACAGGGCCTAGGAAAAAGGACAATAATGCATGATTTAGAATGAAAATTCCTATTAATGAAATAACTAACATTTATATAGTACTTTAGAGATTATCAAGCCTATCCTTCTGGATGACTTCATTTGTCCTTACAAAAAAAATGTGAAAGAATATGTTTAGGCTCTTTTACAGCTGAAACTGAAGCATGATAAAAGGAAAAGTGCTTTGTGACACAGATACTAACCCTTGCTTTTAACAGATTGGCAATAGAGGCTTAGAGACCTTAGCAATCTTAGTCACTCACCCAATAGGTGTTTGGGATGAGACATTTATGTGGCTTTCTCTGTGTCTACCTACCCATGTCCTTTCAGTTCAAATAGTTTTCCTCCCTTAAAGTTATCAATGGACTCATCTACTACTATTACTTTGTAGACTTTCTGAGGAAACATTGGGTACATTCAACTTGATTTCTTTCATCAGTGAAATTATCCTTCTTTCTTAAATGTGCTAATATTAGTAGCTGATCCATTTCAAGTATAATAAACACTAGTGATAAGGATATAGTAAGAATGCTAAAATGGTCATATTTTATCCCTTAACCCTCCACGACTTTTGGATATGTCCTCTTACAGTGACCCTGGGGTGGCCTTGTGACCTGTTTTTTTCCAGTGGTACATTAATAAGGTGAGCAAACAGAGGCTTGACTAGCATTTGTGTGTGGACTTGTTGTTGTTGGGACACCTGCCAATGCCACAATGTGAGGAAGATGGCTATCCTGGTGATTTATGAAACAAGATGTGTCCTGGGAGCCTCTTTCATCCTGATGGAGCATCTCAATGCCAGCCTTGAGTGAGGTTGTTCTTGATCGTGTAGCCATCAGCCAATGCAAGCTGACTTGAAGTAAATAAGCAAGCCCAGAAGAGACCTGCCAAGTCAGACCAGACCAGAAGAACTGCCCACATGTCTCACAAATCATGAGCTGCTTACATGGGAGTTATTTTAAGCCACTGTATTTCAGTGTGTTTGTTACACATCAAAAGTTAACTTATACAAATGTCTCTACTTACATTCCAGCAGATACTAACTACTAAAAGGCAGATGAATTTTGAAGTCTTCTAGAGTTTGAAGCACAAGCTAAATAGACCTACTGGTCTCCTCCTTCTAACAAATTCTTCTTTGAATTCCTCAAATAGAATATAAAGTTGCTGATTCAAGCCCTCATGTATTTTTGATGTCATAGCATCCTCGACTACTCCACATTGAGTTTAATCTTATCATGATGCTCTTAGCTGTTTATTTTACAGTTGTATGGTGTGTTTCTTTGTAGATACCTTAAAACCTTTGACTTCAAAGTAGACCATAAATAATACATATTCATACAGCTATCTGAATAAATTGCTTTTTCTTCACATGTCATGTGAAAAAATATGAACATGTTTGGTGAGGTTTGTTTGAAATCTTTTCTTAAGAGTTTGCATTTTGGGTCTATCATCCATTCATTTACATGGGGACTGAAGGGTACCTAAAACAAATAAAAAGTCAACTTTTAGCAGAGTCACTATGAAGCTTTCTTACTGAGGTAACTCTATATCCTTGGATCAGGACAAGTTTCAACAGTTATTTATATTTTCCTCAGCCAATGAATATGTTCTGTATCTATATCCAATGTCAAACTAATATCTTCACTTTCAAAACTCCCAAAATTTAGCAAGAAACATGCAATCAGCAGCATAGCACTGTGGCTAAGACTATCAGCCTTTCCAGTTGCCTCAGATCAAGCTAGCACCGCCACTCCCCTGGAGATTCACTTCTCTGTAACTACCTACCAGGAGTTTTGTGAATGTTACATAAGGCAATGGTTATAAGGTACTTAGTATATACCTAGTACCAATTAAATTATCAGTGATATATAGTTGGATTAATTTATTTACTCTATATGGATATGGTGGAAGAAAGTAAATCAATGGAAAATATATTCTGAAGCTCTTGTTCACCAACAATCTCATTCCCTTTGGTTTCACCTATTAGACAAAGCTCCAGTGTTCACCGAAATTTTAGTCTTGTAGTCTCTGCCCAATATCTAGTCATTGATGTGGACTTATCATTGTAGGATAGAGTAATACTACAAGGTCTGAAGTCATACCACTTGGGTTTAAATTTTGACTCAAGCATTTACTCATTATACAACTTTGGGAAAATTAATTTAAATATCTGTAATACAGTTTCTTTATCCATAAAGTAGAGGTAGTAATAGTATGTTTTCATGTTATTGCATTGATAATTAACTAAAAATTTAAATGTTAAATGCTAAAATTTGTGCTTGACACATGGTAAGCATTGATATGCCATTATTAATATGTTTACACCCAGGTTACTGTGCGCCACTCATAAAATAAACTTAAATATATATTGGAATTAGTACAAAGCCATGCCTTCCAAATTCAGCTAGATTGCATGATTCTTCTAATTTTATTTAACTCTCTAATTTTACAAAGATTAATCCAAAAAGCATAGTGAAAAGAGGAGGATTTAGTCAGATAAGTATATGTTCACATCCAAGTTCTCTCATTTGCTGGATATGTAAATCTGAACAATATAACTTCCTTGTGTCTTAGTTTATCCATCTGTAAAACAGAGTAATAAAATATAACTCTTAGAATTGACATTAGGGATTAAATGAAAACGCATATAGAAAATGTCTGGCACAGATACTCTCAACAAATTTGATGTGTTCAATTTTAATTATATGTTTTTGTAATATTCAACAATTTAAAGCCTAAGACAGGAGTACAAAACAGATAAATCTTTATTTTAGTAATGAGACTCAGCAAATTGGTGGGAAATGGCTTCCTATCAGTGGGAATCAAGTTGGTAATATTAGTGACTATTGTCATGTACCCATACCTTAGCAACAGGAAAAGAGATGTGCATTCCTGGTGTGCCATCATGATGCTGCTACATTTACATTTTCATCCAGTAATATTTCAAGATCTCTACTTACTGGCTAGGCCAAAATAATGGTTGGAATTAAGACAATTCTGCTTGTTAGTCATATTGAATTGTTCTATTGATTATAATCCTCTACTTGCCCTGACTTTATTTTAGTAATAGCTCTGCTATAGTACTAAAGTGTTCAACAGCTCCTTTCCAGAAGCAACCAAATGTTGTATATCACATTATGAGTGCTGATCTCTGGGGACAAGTGGCATTTTCCTTAAATGTAAATATTAGATCAGCAAAGGCCAAAGGTAAAAGTCTATGAGATCTTTTGATCAGCAAAGGAAGAAGAGGATATTTCTAACTAAAGATTATAAGGAGACATAAAAGAGACACACATTTCCTGCTTGGAATATATCCCTTTGCATCCTTGCCAATCTTAGTTACATGAGCTCCAGTGTCATGCAGCCTTTGATCTTAGCCATTCATTATGCATTCTTTCCAGAATCTGCTGTTTGTAGGCTCTTACTTGGACTTTTGTTAAATAGTGGTGGAAAAAAAATACTTAAATTTCAATTCTATCATTCTTTAAAAAATAATCAAGAAACTAGGAAAAATATTTTTTCCATTGTGAAAAGAGTATGTATCAGTATGAAGATTCAAATATACAAACAAATAGCCATAATTTATTGACCATGCTCATATGAAAAGTACTTTCCCCAGCACTTCATGAATTAATTCATTAATCATCCTTAAAATATTATGAGATGAGTACTAATCATTCCCATTTTATAAAATAATTAGTATTGTAACAATCCCTATTTCATAGTCAAAGAAACCAAATGATAGAAAAATTAGGTTAACTTGTCTAGAGTCACACATTTAGTAAGATAGTGAAAACAGTGTTTTGACCACAGGAGTCACAGGCTTCTTGATAGTCAATAAAGTACATAATGCAGAATTGAGAATAAAAGAGATACTCAATGAGCAGCCCCCCTCTACTCTTGATTACTTCTAGTTACACAAGAGCTTTTGATTTTCAAACTGGAAGAAGCCCAGAGAACATCTAGTTCTACCTTACCATTTCACAGAGAAAACAACTGATGCCCCAGTGTATGTGATTTGTTCAAAGTCACAACATGCTGGCAGAACTATAACCCAAATTCTGGCCTCCAGACCTCCAGACTGTATTGTTTCCATTATATACCCCACAGCTATTCCCAATCATACAATTTGATTTTCAATGTAAAATGTAGCAAAATTCATGAGCCCAGAAGAGAAGATAAAATATCAGCTTTCTTATTTTCAGCATATATTTATCCTCACAAATACATCAAATAATAAATCTCAACTGCCAAGTACATTGGTTTGAGTAGTGCCAATTTCAATCTGAATCAAATTTTAATAGCATTATTTGCAATCCAAGAAAATTAATTATATGGAAGGGAAAGACCACTGTATCCTTAACTACTACACAATCCCCAAACACCCGTACATGACAGCCTTCTGAGTACACCTGAATTCAATTTCTCCATCAGTGGAGAGCAAACTGGTCAGAAATGCAATTATATGGTTCTTTATTACACTACTGTTTTTCTGGTGGATTTTTCCCCCTCATTTTAATTTGACAGGATGCTTTATTCCTTCTCTCATTCTGCATCTACAAGATCACCTTCTGGGCTCCCAGCTCACAACTAGAAATCCCCACAGTCTTTATTTGCCCTCCCTCCTAGGATAAAAATAAAATCTCCATCTGTGTTGAAAAAATTAATATATTGTTGTGCAGATTGAGTATAAAAATGTTTCTAGACAAGTTTCAAATAAGTCTTGGTGATTCCATTAAATCTTTTTAATAGCTACCCCTGTCAAGCCAAACCCCATGTTCTCAGAGAAAATGACTTGCAGTATTTCTTCCAAATAAGTATTTGATTTTTTTTTTCAGGAAATAGCCTAAAGCTCAAACAATAGGCAATTAATTTTCTTAAGACCAAATTAATTAAAACTCACTGGCTAAGTTTCTTTGTGTAGCATTAAATAGATGTTAATGTTTTAACACAGAACAAGAAATCTAACTTTGGAAATTTGTTCTTCAAATTATTGGACCCACAAGAGAATTCTGTGTTTCCTGGCTCCAGTATGATTTCAAAAGCTGCAAATCTGGAAAGAAGTGACAATCTGGAGTTGGAACTCTGCTGTTCAGTGATGGTAACCAGAATTCTCTAATAAAATTGTTGGTAATCAATAGCTACATGGTTGTCTAAGAATATTCATGGATTTTTCACTGTTTTCCCATGATGGGTCCATCTAATCAATAGATGAATTCAGCCTCCTGTTAACATGTGGAATATTTTTGATATATGCTGGCAAAACCATTTTTAGCAATTCACCCAAATAAGGTGAGCTGTTAAATACCAAGCAAGTTTTGCCCAGTGGATAGTTTAGATTAATATGTAAAGATAGACCCCAAAACAAAATATGATCACTGGAAAAAGATTTCAAATTCACTCTAAGAATTTCTGGCTCTCCTTTCATGAGAATACAAAGCATTCTTTTTAATAGGAGCAGAATCATTGAAATATGCATCCAGAAGATGGAGGGTTGATTACAGATCAGCTCAGGAAAAATGTCTGCACCAGGCATACTACTCAGGGCCAGCCAGTGTGTATAGGTGGTGAGGGTAACAGTCATGTGAGTAATTAATTACAATCCAGTGTGAAAAGTACTAAAATAAAGAAGGCATATCGAAAGTGCTGAGGGAAAACATAAAGAAAGAACTCACTTTGCCATGATAGGGCTCATAAGAAGAGGTGATATTTTAGCTCCTCTTTAAAACTATATTTTTACTTTTAGTAAAGTCCCCTAGTCATCATCCATACTTTGAAGTACCATTTCCTAGAGGCTTTTAAACCTTTCAACTGTTTCCTCTCTTTCTGATATCACTGTTCTAAATTCTGATAATACAGTTTTTGCATGTTGTTTTATTTTTAACTTTATCAATTGAAAGCTTCCTGTTAACACTTCTTTCTCTTTTTATTTTTTCCAATACAATTAAACCACATTTTGTGATTTTATAAATGTCTGAAAGATTGATGAAATAAACTGAAACTATGATTATCATTTTTATTTTTGTTCCTCTTCCAGTTCAGTTTCTATCAATGAACATTATTCTAGATTATATGTTTCTTCCTTGTTTATTTTGCATTTATCAACACATGGCCAAGTTGTTTGAAATGCACTGGAAGAACTATAAAACACCTATTAATTTTATTTCTAAATTCTCAAATTCTTCAGATACACTATCAGTTTATTTTTTGCTTATTGTTTTTCTGGGTCGTGTTTATCTATTTATTCGTTGCCTAGAGCCAGTTCTCCCTGGATTCTCCATCTTCGAGCCCCAGTGTGGACTTCCTACTCTGTAGGCCCACCATATTACCACCCTCCTGATTTTCTCTTTGCTTTCACCCTAGGGCTCTTTTTCTCCATTTTTAATATTTGTTCCCATGTGTAGTAGGCGTCTGTGATTTTATTTGGTGCCCAGTGGCTAAATCCTTCCAATGAGTCTGACTCCCAGTGTACAAGGTGAAATTGGCCTTACAACAAGAGTTGCCCTTACAACAAGAATATGGTACCTGGTCTGGTTTTCATGAATCAGATCCATCTACTCTAGACCTCGCTTCAGAAGCTGTTGGCACAAACAGAAAGCAGGCAGCTCAATCCAGTTGTGGCAGTAGTAGTAGCAGCAGCAGTCTGTTGCTGACGGTATTGGCAGTACAGTCTGACTGTTCATGCCCAGCTGGCAGTGGCATCTGTGTCCACACAGCTTAGAAGACTAATCATAGGTATTAGTTTTGGCTCATGCATACCTTTCTGGAACTGCTATTAATATAATAGTAGATCGCCTAAGTTTTTTTTCTTTCTATCCTATCTCTTAATTACCTTTTTATTTTTTATTTTTTAAATTTTATTATATAAATTAATCCATTTATTATAGGCCAGCAATGTTTCAAATGCTGAAGCTTCTACTGGTTTTTCAACTCCTTCAGTCTCCTGATGGCTGACTTTACTGTGATAGTGGAAGTGGTGGTGTAGGTCGAGGCAACACCGGCTACGGTTCTCATGCAGGAACCACGATGCCAGATCTCCACAGCTCATCTTTTCATCTTTGTTTTGTCACAGAACGAGCAAGTATACTTGGCCTGCTGGCTTATTTCAGCCGGTGCCTGAGGGAGGCACCATAACGGGTCCTGTATTTACCGACAATTCTGACATTCTTGGTGTGTTTAGCCATGTCACCACAGACTAGGTTCACGCCCAGAGGACCCCTTTTTCTTTTTTAATGGTGAGGGGAGCAGTGTTCTTTCAGAGAAAGAATTTCAACTTTCAGCCCTACTATGGTTTCTTACATAAATTTCAACATTTATATTTTTATTTTTAAACAATGCTTTATTTGTCTCCAGTTACCTCTTTATTACCTTGGTATTGGTACCATGTTATTATTGGTTTATGGATATGACATCTTCCCTTAACTCTCTAAGCATTTTATTTATAGATCTTTTTCATTAAAATTTTTCTGTTCTCCTTTACATTGGTTTTGTTTCCTCTGAGTGCCTATTCTCTATAATGTCTTCCTCTTCCATAGTAGAGGTTTCTTTTATATAGGATTCTTGTCTTCTCTTTCATAATTACAAATGAGTTGCTGATTTATAGTAAGTATGTGTAGGCAGGGATTTGGCTAGTGCTTCATAGAATTACCGAGTGATGAACTACATTGCATTACTAAATATTAGATCTCTAGGTCTTTCTAGAGCTTTTCAGTTTTTCTAAAAAGAATCTGCCCAATATCTTCCATGGAGGAATATTCCTGACCACTGATGTTTCAGGTCTAAAAGAGAGATGGAGCTGCAGAGTCTGACTTCCTCTGTGTGGCCGTCCTCTCATTTTTGGTTCCCCGAGTCTCCCCGACTTCTGCTGTGCTGTGTTTTCCAAGGTAGGAATTGTCTGAGTTAATTAACTAAAGAATAAGTCTTGCATCTGGAACAACACCCACAACGTAATCAATATGATATACCTACCACATTAACAAAATGAAGGATAGAAATGATAGGATCATCTCAATAGATACAGAAAAATCAGAAAAAAATTCAACATCCATTCATGATGGCTCGGTTGGTTAAGCATTCAACTCTTGATTTTGGCCCAGGTTGTGATCTCATGGTCCACGAGATTGAGCCCCGCATCAGGCTCTGCTGAAGGAGCCGGCTTGGGACTCTCTCTCTCTGCCTCTCCCCCGTTTGTGTGCTCTCTCTCTCAAAACAGATACATAAACTTTAAAAACAAAACCTCTCAACCAAATGGGTATAGAGGGAGCTTGAACATAACAAAGACTGTATATGGCAAATACACAGCTAATGTCATACTCAACACTAAAAAGCTAAAAACTTTCCTTCTAGATCAGGAACAAGACAAGTATGCCCACTTTCACCACTTTAATTCAACATAGTACTGGAAGTCCTAGCCACCACAATTAGGTTAGAAAAAGATACAAAAGACATCAAGATCAGAAAGGAAGAAACACTATCTCTGTTCACACAAAATATGATGTTTTGTAAAGAAAACCCTGGAGACACTGCCCAAAATTATTTGAACTAATAAATGAATTCAGTAAAATTGCAGAATATAAAATTGGTATACAAAAAGCAGTTTCACTTCTCTACACTGACAATGAATTATCAGAAAGAGAAATTAAAAGAACAATCCCACTTACAGTTGTATCAAAAAGAATAAAAATAAGACACAGATGAAAAAAATTAGAAGATATCAATAATAGGAAAGACATTTCATGTTCATTAATGGAACAATTAACACTGTTTAAATGCCTACACTACCCAAAACAATCTTTGGAATCAATGATTCCTTATCAAAATACCAATGGCATTTTTCATAGAAATAGAAAAAACTATCATAAAATGTATATGGAAGGACATGAGACACTGATTAGCCAAAGAAATCTTTAAAAAGAGCACAGCTGGAGGAATCACACTTTCTGATTTCTAACTGTATATATAATATTATATTACTAAAATATATATAATTAGATTAAGTGACATAACATATAGTTATATATTATAGTAACCTAAACAGTATGGTATTGGCATAAAAACAGATACATAGATCAAGAGAACAGAATAGAGACCTTAGAACTAAACTCATGCATATATGGTCTATCAATTTATAGCCATAGAGCCAAGAATGTACAATGGGGAAAGGACAATCTCTTCAATAAATGCTGCTGATAAAACTGGACTGTTCCATCAAAAAGAACAAAACTGAACCACTAACTTTCATCATATAAACAAAAGGAAACTCAAATGGATTAAAGACTTGAATATAATACCTGAAACCATAAAACTCCTAAAAGAAAAAGGGGGGTAACCTACTTGACACTGGTCTTGGCAATAATTTTTTTTTTTACTTAACACCAAAAGCAAATAAAACAAAGGCAAAAAAAAAAAAAGTGGGGCTACATCAAACCAAGAATCTTCTGTGCAGCAATGGAAACATCAACAGATAAGGCAACCTACTAAAAGGAAGAAAATACTGCAAATCACATATCTGATAGAGAACTGATATCTAAAATATATGAAGAACTCATACAAAAAAAGAACTTATACTACTTAATAGCAAATGCAGAAGGAGGAGGAGGAAGATATGGAGAAGGAGAAGAAGGAAGAAGGAGAAAAGAAATAGTTTATTTAAAGAATGGTCTGAGGAACTGAAAAGACATTTTCCAAAAAATATATGCTAATGGCCTACTGGTATATGAAAAGATGCTTAACATAATTAATTATCAGAGGAATGCACACGAGATAACACCTCACACTTACTAGGATGGCTGTTATCAAAAAGACAAGAGATAAGTGTTGACCATAATGTGGAGAAAAGGGACCAATGTAGGTGGGAGTGTAAACTGATGCAGCCACTGTGGAAAACATTATGGAAGGTTTTAAAAAATCAAAAATAGAATTACCATATGATCTAGTAATTCCACTTCTGGGTACATATCAGAGGAAACAAAATCATTGTCAAACAGACATTGCACCTTCATGTTCACTGCAGCATTATTTACAATAGCTGAGACATGGAAGCAGCATAAGTAACTGTCAATAGATGAATGGATAAAGAAATAGGATATATAATTAATATAAATAAAATAAAATAAAATGCATGTATAATAAATATTAGTCATTTTAAAAAGGAGGGGCACCAAGTGGCTTGGCAAGTTGAGTGTCTGACTCTTGATTTCAGCTCAGTTCATGATCCCAGGGTGGTGAGATTGAGCCCTGTGTCAGGCCGTATGCTGAATGTGGAGTCTGCTTACGATTATCTCTCTCTTTTTCTCTCCCTCTGCTCCACTGCCCTGATCTCTCTCAAATAAAAATAAAATAATTAAAAGAAAGGAAATCTTGCCATTTGTGACAATATGGCACTTAAGGGCACTATGCTAAATGAAATAAGTCAGACAGAGAAAGATAAATACTATATTATCTCACATGTATGTGGAATCTAAAAGAAAACAAGAAAAAAACCTCAAACCTATAGAAACAGAGAACAGACTGGTGGCTGCCAGAGATAGGTGTGGGGGTGAGAAAATTGAGTGAAGATGGTCAAAAAACAGAAACTTTCAGTTTTAAGACAAATAAGTTCTAGAAATGTAATGTATGGTATGGTGACTATGGTTAACAATATTGTGTATTTGAATGTTTCTAAGAGAATAAATCTTAAAAGTTCTCATCACAAGAAGAATAATTTGCAACTAGATGTGGTGATGGGTGTTAATTAAACTTATTGTGATATCATTTCACAATGCGTACATATATCAATTCATTATGTCATACAACACATTTATGCAATGTTGTATGTTTATTATATATCAATGAAACTGGAAAAGATTGTACATAATTAATGTATACAGTTTGATGAGTTTGGAGATAAATATGCACTCATGACACCATCACCACAATCTATGCCATAAGCCTATCCATCACTTCTAAAAGTATCCCCTTGCCCTTTTATTTATTATTATTATATTTTTGTGATAACAACATTTAATATAAGATTTACCTTCTTAGCAAATTTTCAGTATACAACTATAGGCACTACACAGTAGATCGCTAGGATTCATTATCTTTTATAAATGAAACTGTTCATTTTGACTAAAACCACCCCAGCGGTATGTGACTGCTTACCTCCAGCTCACGCCTTACTGCTGTTCCACTCCCCAAATCTATAACTTTAGATTTATCATATAAGTGATTCATGGAGTATTTGCCCTTCTACCTGGCTTATTATCACATAGAATAATATACTCCAAGTCCATCCATACTGTTAAAAATAGGATTTCCTTCTCTTTAAAGGCTGCATAATATTCTATTGTATATACTTCATTTTCCTTTAGTTTCTTTCTTCCCCAGCATATGCTTTCCATCACATCATGTTTTCTGTGTTCCTTTTATTAAGTTTTTCCAAATGAATTTTGTTAATGTAGGAATAGAAGAGATGCTTAGAACTATCCAGGATTTTGGTTTTGGTTTTGTTTTAAATTTTGTTTCCTTCCCTCCCCCTCCCATGCATATGTTTCATGCAACTTCCATTAACTTTGGTATAAAACCACCCACCAGAGCTGTGGTATCAGGAAAATAAATAATACTGCTTCTTACAAAAAAAAAAATAAATAAAAAATAAAAATAATGTACAAGGATTCCTTAGACTCTGTGCATCCTTGCCAACATTTATCCTTTTCTTTTAATAATCCCCATCCTAACAGGAATGAAGTGGTATTTCATTTGTTTCTATTTACATTTCTCTGAGGAGTAGTTGTATTTAACTATCTATCAGCTTTGGTTGTGTCATGTTTCCTTGTTTCTTTGTAATCCATGTAAATTTGCACAGATGTTTGTACATTTGAAGAAGTAGTCACCTCTTCCTTACTTCACAGAGTGGCTTACTTAGAAAAAAAGAAAACAAACAAACAAACAACAACAAAAAAACCACTTTATAATAGTCAACGCATTCAGACATTCTGGGAAGGCTGGCTGGTAGGGTGCACAGACAGGTAGATAGTCAGAGTCTATGGGTGAGTGGACCTGGTGTCAAGGTCTATGGGCAGGCTCAGGGTCAGGAGCCAAGAGCTAGCAAGCCCACAGCCTGGGTGCGTTACTCCACAAGAGAACCCCTGGCTGAAAGGATCTCTCTTATTGCTTACTAGAGGGCACAGGAGGAGTGATTCAGGTAAGTATATATGTGTGTATAGATATGTGTGTGTGTGTGTGTATAATTATATATATATAATTTTGCCATCTTTTCTCTACTACAAATCTAAATATCAAACTCCTAAAAGCTAATCTTCCTCCTTCTTTTCTTACTTATACTATCTAGATTTCCTCGTTCAATATAATAGCCATTAGCCACATGTAGCTATTTAAATTTTAGTTAACAAAGTTAAAAATTAAGTTCCTAAGTCATATCAGGTATATTTCAAGGGCTCAGTAGCTACTGTATTAAACAGCACAAACGTAAGAACAATTTAGCTATTGTAGAAAGTCATACTCAAAGGTACTGGGTAGTTACCCAAAAAATATGAGAACACCAATTTGAGCTACTGGGTAGCTCAGTTGGCTAAGCATCCAAATTTGGCTCAGGTCATAATTTCATGGTTTGTGAATTTCCCCCCTGCATTGAGCTCTCTGCTGTCAGCACAGAGCCTGCTGTACTGTATATATATATATATATGTATATACACATATGCACACACACACATATATATATACACACAATGGAATATTAAATATGTATACACGTATATATACGTATACACCACTTCTTCTTTAGCCATACACACACTCACACACACACATAGATATGCACAATAAAATATTATTCAGCCATAAAAAAATGAAATCTTGCCATTTCAACAACATGGGTGGAACTAAAGAGAATGATATTGAGAGATAAATCAGAGAAAGACAAAAATACCATATGATTTCACTCATATGTGGAAACTAAGATCAAACAAACAAGTAAAGGGGAAAAAAAGACAGGGAGAGAGCGAGAGATAAACCAAGAAAGACTCTTAACTTTAGAGAACAAACTGATGGTTACCAAAGGAGGGTGGGAGGGAGATGTGTTAAATAGGCACTGGGTATTAAGGGGTGTACTTGTCATGATGCACACAGGGTGATGTATGGAAGTGTTGAATTACTATATTATACACTTGAAATAAATTTAACAGTGTATGTTAACTAACTGGAATTAAAATAAAAACATTAAAAAATGAAAAAAATCATCCTATTTCCTTTCCATCTTTCCTGTCTCTTATTTTAGGAGCTATAAAAGCAAATACAGTAAAATGTTCGTTTGTGAAAATAATTCTTTTTAGAAACATGCTTGTAATCCAAAGCATTTGCTTCTCAAAGCAAATTTCAAGAACCATTGGCTCAGTTGTGATCATGTGACATTCCTCATCACATACTACTGTACTACTCATATTACAAAACATTGCAGGTTTATCAAGTTAAAATTTATTAGACATATTTGCTCATCTTGTGGAACACTCACGGAACAAGTTACTCACAGTCCATGGTTTTACCTTTACTCCCTTTTCAACTTCTCATGCTTCTAGAGATATGGGGATGGCATGATGTCATGGTTTTGACCAATGAAAGAAACCTAATTTGTACTTTTCCCCTTCCCTCTTTCTTCCTGCATTGTCAGTAGGTCATGGCTTGAGCTGGGGACATCATCTTACATTTATAAAGAAGGAATAATTCATAGAGCTGAAGCTAAGAGTTATTTACCTGCAGACTTTTGTTATATGAGAAATATGTCACTATTTAAATACTTTTATTTTGTTTTTCTGTGCTTGAAGCAAAGAACATTTCCAATGAATACTGCAGCCAAATATTCTGTAGAGTAATATATATTTCCACAAAATCTATTGTCTTCCTTAATCCTACTATTCAAAAATGCTTCCCTATACCATTCAGGAAACTCCAATCACAGAACCTATTTACTGTGAGCCTATCCCTCTCTGGGATATAGGCTCTATTAGGTCACAAACCTGGCCTGTTTTCACTGTCACTATATATTCAATGTCTAGAATAGTACCTGCCATAAGTCAGTATTCAATAAATATATGTTTAATAAAAACCAAATCATATGCATATTTGACTTAGGAAAGAGAATAAATATAGACATGAAGACTCTGAAGAACACAAATAGTGAAATGAATTGAAATGATGAGTCACCTAACAAAAACTCTCAAAGAAAATAGAAATGCTCTATTTCCTTTTGGCTGAGAGTTGGGAGTTGTACCTATGGAGGGGAGGGGTGAGACAGAGACCTCTGCTGTGCCTTTGTAAATTCTGGGAGATGTGCTTTTTAAAAAATTAATTTAACTTAACTGTACAGTGCAAATAATATAGGCTACTCTGATAATGATAATATATATACAATCCCTGGCACCTAAGTACCCTAACTCTACCTTCCAAAACATTTTAAGTATGATTAAAACATTAATTTTCCTCATTTCATAAACAAACTGAAGTGTGAAGAATTTGTACTATTTATGTAATATTCACAGCCTCTTAGAAGCTGTGTCAATCCTGGGACAAATCATTGCCTAGAGGATGCAGTTTTATTAGTTTCATGACATCAAAATGTACATTACAAATCGTTCTTTATGACTCCAGTAAATTCACATCTTCCCTCAGATGCCAGAATTTCTTGAAGATCAGTATTAGAGAGATACACAGTTGGAAATGTCCTGTTATACTCTGAGTTATTGTAAATTATCACAGTTTGCTAGGTAGTCATAATTTTGCAATTTGTATGATATAGTGAAACTATTTAGTTCTGTGATAGAGAAGTGATCTATTGCTAAATGTTAGCCATCACCTGAGTTCCACAGTTTATCAGTTATTATTAGTCAAACCATTTATGTTGACACATGGCTCAAACTAATCTAGTACTCACAAAAATTCAAACTTTCTTACATAGTAATCTTATCATGTGTTTTATTTGAATATATGACATGTACCTTTTTATCTATCTACTTGTTTGTCAAAATAGGAAGAAATGAAATTCACTGGTGATACAATTAATTCAGCACTTACCATGTGCAAGACACGCTCTACTGAGTGTTGTAAGGGAAAATAAAGATGAACAAAATATTCCCTGCCATCAAAAGCCTCTAATTCCACAGGAGGAATGATCTACATACCACAAAAATCTGCTATAATGTATAATTCTTTACCCACATAAATATAATGGCTTATTTTAGTGTATAGTAATATATATGATTTCTCCACCATAAAATCATTTCCTCTTTCACAAAACCTTGGACAGTTTCTGTTCCATGAAACCCAGATAGAATATAAATAAATAATATATAATATGCACACATAAATAATATGTATTATAAGTATTCAAATATATATAACATATAGTATTGTATATAATATATAATGTTCCATATAATAAAATATATAAATATATACAATAAGAATATACATATTGTAGGTCATATATATAATGTTCTAGAAACTTGTTTCAAGGATTTGGAAGAAAAATCATAAAGACCAAGCATTAAAAATAATGGTACATCAAATCTTGACATATTTAACTGACCTTTAAAGGCATAACTCTTGTAGGTAAACAGCTCTGATTTTAAATATAAATTCTACCTGTTACTGGTTTGGCAATCTTGGGTACCATACTTAATCCCTGTGATGTTCAGTTTATTTACCTTGCAAATGGGAAATAGTCTACCAGAGTAGTAAATATGTTAAATTATGAGAAGTGTGTAACACAGCTCATGGTACTATTTAGGTCTTCAGTATATGGCAAAAAGGTTATTTCCAGAGGAAATACTGAGCAAAGAAATAGAAGTTAGCAAAACACTGGATGCTATCTTATTCAAATCTGTTAAACCTACAGGTATATATTAGATAAGTTAAGAAAAGTGGACACTAGTTGTTATTGTCTTTGAGAAAGAGGGAAGGGGGGCATATACATATGTTAGCGAGCAATGGGAAATCTTAAATTTTTACGTGACAGAATTGAAAAGGAGGAAGATTGTTTTGGAGTAGGTGCACAAAGGAGGCAAGAAAAAGACTGAAGAGCATGAAACCATTTCATACATGAAATAAAAGTGCATGCAATCTGAGTGAAGGTGTTGGGCCTGAGGAAAAGGACAGAGGCACAGAAGTGTTCAAAGACTATGGGCTTAGTATAAGTTGAATGTGGTCTGGGTATGTGGAAGGGGACAGGCATAAGTCAAAGTGAATGGAGTTTTGATGAGCATATCAGCAAAAATAAGAGACACTGTGATATTAGGAGATGACAATAGTTACTTAAAAATTACACACATTTGACTATTTTTATTCACAAATAAAGCACAGGTAAAATGGAAGTGGCCATATGATCATAGAAAGTAAGTGTGATTTAATAAATAGTATAATACAAAAATTGATGTAGAATATATAGAAAGAAAGGAAAGCTAACATCTGTGTACACATTACCCATTATAATAATGAGAACATCACCAATACGATTTTACTACATGAGATACCTTATTCTGGATGCTTGGATTCAACAATATAACAGAGCCATGCTTTCATGGAAGTTATAGTCAAATAATGGGATGGAAGTATACAAAACGTTTGAATTTTACATAGATGCTTTCCTACTGAATGTGTTCTTCTATAACTTGTATGTTTCACTTAGCATTAATTATTCAAGATGCATCCCTGCTAATGCATTTAGTTGTAGTTAATTTATTTTACTTCTCGAGAGTGTTTCATTATATAAGTAAAATTCAAATTATCTATCTATTCCCATCTGGGTTGTTTTTAGCTTTCTGCTATTTCAAACACCGGTGCTCTGAACATCAGTGGGCATGACTTCTGATGCACATATCCTAGTATTTTTCTAAGGGTAGAATGGCAATTTCACTGGAAATGCAAATCTTCATTCAAATAACTCGATTTTGGGGGGTATTTCCAGTTTTTGACAATTTGATCTGCAAATATTGGTGGTTTTGTTTCTTGCTCCATGATCTGTAAACACTTAATTAGTTTCTTTTCCCATGTGTTCACTCCAATGACAAAATTTCTAGTAAACTGTTAAATGGAAACAGTTTGTAAGCATCTTAATCTTTATTTTTGTAAATAATTTTGGTGTAGGTTTTGATAATCTGTTAAGACTAAAATCTTGAAGTACTTGAAGTACTTTCTATTTTTGCTACTAGACACCGTGAATGGATGTTTATCAAATGCTTTTCTCTGCATCTTTGGTGATAAACACTTTTTCCCCCTCTTTTATTCAATTAATGTGATAGCTTTCATCATTAGATTTCCCAGTGCTAATCCTGTCTTGCCTGCCACAGATAAGCTCTTCTTGCTCATGAATTATGATCTCTTTTATATGTTGCTGTATTTAGCTGGCTAATATTTTGCTGAGAGTTTTACAAATTTATTCATGAAATGATTTACTTGTAGCATTCCTCTTTTATACTACCCTCATAAGGTTTGGTTATCGGGATTATATTAGCTTCATACACCTAATTGAAGAGAGTCCTTTTTTTCTATACCTTTAAAAGGTTTGTATAAAATTTTAATGATCTGTTTATCTAATGTTTTGTCATACACTCCTTTAAATCATGAAGACTGGGGTTTCTCTTTGGAGAATACTTTGGAACTCTGAATCAAACTTAATTAACTTAATGTAATTTTGGCTTTATCCTTTTTTCAGATAGTTCCTAAAAATTCATCACATATGCATTGATTCCTTTTTGTCTTTGCTTTCATTTTTACTCTTGGTGCTATAATTTCCTATTTTTCATTTTTAAGTTTGATCAGAAGCTCTTTAATCTTTAATATTTTATTTCCTTCTTCATATAACCATTTAAGAATATTTCCCTTAAATCATTTCATTCCCATCTTCATAGAAAAAAAGTTTAAATATTAGTCAATTCAGTACTAAACATTTAAAAATTTTATTATGATTTCTCTTACAGTCTACAAATAATTTAGAGTGTTTGTGATAATTTTCAGATGGGGTAAAAGTATCTCACACTTGCTAATTTGTAATTTAACTGCATATTGTTTTTAAAAAGGAGCTATGTGATAAAAAAAAGTTTCACTGTGTTGGGACTTTATGGTTGTTTAGGAACACAAAATATTCTGTATGTGTCTTATGTGTGCTTGATAAGAATGTATTTACTCTGGGGATTCCTGAGTGGCTAATTTGGCTAAGCATCTGACTTCAGCTCAGGTGATGATCTCCTGGTTTATGAGTTTGAGCCTTGCTTTAGGCTCTGTGCTGACAGCTTGGAGTCTGGATCCTGCTTTGGATTCTGTGTGTGTGTGTGTGTGTGTGTGTGTGTGTGTGTGTGTGCGTCTCTCTCTCTCTCTGCCCCCTCACCAGCTCAAACTCTGTCTGTCTCTCTGCCTCTCAAAAATAGATAAATATTTTAAGACAAAAAAATGTATTTTCTCTGATTTTGGTGTACAGTATTTAATATATTTTGATTAAATAAAGCATGTTAATTGCATTGTTAAATTTTTTTATCTGTACTAGTATTTTGTCTGTTTCATTATTAAGAAAATTATGTTGATCATGGCTTGTATAATTTTCTCTCTGCCTCTAGTATACACACACATATAAAATATCTATTACATGCATATTATAAATGTATAGAATATATTTATATATACTAGCAGTAATTCTATCATAAACATATGATTTATATATGTATCATACATATAAACATACATAAATACACTTACATATTTGAGCTTATTTTATTAAGTTGATAAAAGCTTATACTTGCCTATTTTTCTTGGAATTAAATGTGCTATTATTTCATATTAAATTTCCTAGTCCCTAATTATTTCTTTTTTTAATAAGCCTCACTTCGGAACAATTTTAGATATCCAGAAATATTACAGAGATGGTATAAGAGTTCACATATCCTTTCCCAGTTTCTCCTATTATTAACATCTTACATTAGCATGGTGCTTTTTTTTTACAATTAAAGATATAATATTAATATAATATTATTACCTGAGGTCCATACTTTGTTCATATTTCCTTAGTGTTTGCCTATTGTCTTTTTTCCCCCTGTTCCAGGACCACATTACATTTAAATGGCATGTGTCCTCAGACTGCTTGTGCTATGACATTTTCTCAGATATTCCTTACTTGTGAGGACCTTGACAGATGTGAGGAATACTGGTCAGATATTTTGTCTGGTTTTGGGATTTGTTGATGTTTTTCTAATGATTACACTGAGATATGGTGTTTACAGGAAGACTACAGAGGTAAAATGTCATTCTCATCACTTTATATCATGGGTACATACTGTCAACATGACTATAACTATTGAGGTTAACTTTGATCATCTGGATGGGGGGGGTGTTTGTCGGGTTTTTCTATTCTAAAGGTACTCTTCCCTTCCAATTCCATGGTGTTTTCTTTGAGAAAAAGCCACTCTGTGCAGCCCAAAGAGGAGCCATGTTCTCCCCTTTCAAGAGCAAAGTGTCTCCATAAATCATTTGAAAATTTTCTGCAGAGATTTGTGTCTATCCCCTTATTTATTTATTCAATCATATGTTTATATTAGTATGGACTCTAAATAATTATTTTATACATTGGGTAAGAATTTAGTACTGCTTGTTATTAAGAATATTTGCTCAAATTTTTTACACTTTAGCCTTTGGGATCTCTTTCAGTTATCTTCTGTGTGTGTGTTTTGGATATACCTCTATTTACGGATATTTTTTGAATGATTAATTTTATTTTTAAACACTTCTTTATTACTTTACAAGATGACCCAGGTTCATATCGTGCTTTTTTTTTTTTTTTTTTTGGACCTTAATCCTAGAATCAGCCATTTCTCCATGTGGCTTTGTTTTCTTTTATTAAAGAATGATATTAGACGCCTTGTTCTAAGTATGTTGATTTCTCCGTAGTGTTGTTGCTTATAAGCCTTCTACACCGACAAAGCCACAGAATCTTTTTACTGATCAATGACACACACAGACACACAGACATAGCCATCAAAGTAAACATTAGTTTATAGTGATGTCTCTAACTCTAATCCACTACTCCATATATCATTGTAGCCTCTTTCCTTGCTTATTTGTAACCTTCTGCTTCAACAACATGAATGAATACTGGTACACACCATAAGTTACAAATTTATTTAATTGTTCAATTTTAGAATGCATGGATAGTTCATCCCTACCTCCGCAGTAAACAAGTTTGTCAACTAAAATATATTGTTTTGTGGATTTTTGGGTTTGGGGGAGGTTTGTTTGTTTGTTTGTTACTTTTTATAGACTCCACTCACTGCCCAATTTATGTAGTTTAGCACTTTTTCCCCAGACTCTTCTGTGAGATGCTAAATATATTTGTAATACAGTGAGATTCCATTTTGTCCCAATCTGTGCTCCATGCCAGTATCTTCTGACCTCTTACATAAGATTTATAAAATGGCATAACTAAGATTCATACTTTTCACATGGAAGTTCCATGGGTTTTAGTGAAAACACATAGCATCATATACCCACCATTATAAGATCATACATAACAGTTTCACTGTCCCCAAAAGTACCCTGTGTGTCACCTAGTCAACCTTCTATCTAAAGAGAGGAAATGTGTACAAGTAAGTGTAATCCAAACAATGATTACAAATGGAATCTGAGGTATGTTTCTGCATTCCTACTCATATTTTAACTTTTATTACTTATTTTACTTTTTTCTACATTTTAACATGGTTATTTCAATCTTGTATCTGACAATTTTCATATCTTTAATCCTTGATCATCCAAAAGTTTTGTTTCTGTTTACTCCTACTCAGTAATTTATTTCCTTGTGGACATAGTGATTATTACTCTTGTGTTTTGTTATAGCTGGTAGAAGTTCGTCTGTGGGAGCCTGAGAGGACTGACTCACAGATCTGCACTTATTTATTTATTTATTCATTTACTTATCTTTAGTTGGCAGCCCATGCTACAATGAGTGAGACCATTTTATTGTATTTGTAGATTTACATGGCTACATAATCAATGCATGCAGGAATTCCATACCCATTAGAGATTGGGCCAATTATTGTAATTCTTAAGAGGAAATAATTATTATTATATTATATATTACTCATTGCTCTAACTTTATTAAGATACCTTTTGGAGGTAACGCTTGGGACTTTTCTCATTTTCTAGAAATGATTTTAGAGGATGCTTTTCTGTCATTTGCCTAGGATGTAATTATACTAAAAGTATACTATCTATATCTTTAATATATTTTTAACATCATACTTACAGAATACATTCCATTTATTCCTGGGGATCATAAGGACTTTATGTAACCTCTATACAGTCATATCTAGCAGGCATAGAGAAATGGGAATCAGTCTCAAGATCTGGTTGTAAGAGTTATCAGTACACAGATGAGAGCTGGGCTAGAGTTAAAAGTGATCACTAAAGGGGCATTCCTACTTTAAAAAAGTGCAGAGACTATTACAATTCACTGGGACATGCACTACAGTAAACATATACACTAGGTAAGAAGGGCACATAAAGATCTGTCTGACTCTTTTTGCCAGGGAGAGGAAAATTTTTTGTAGATGGTAACAAAACTAGTCTGTTAACATATATGTCAGATATCAATGCTCATTTTCAAAAAGACAGGTTGTGATAATAGTTCTTAAATTGGCACAAAACTGTGTGGGTCTTTATCAACTTTCACATGACCTCTAATATTACTTCTAAGGAAACTTTGTAGTGTTCAAAGGATCCACATTATCTTCCATATCAAGAATTTGGTTATTTGGTTCCTCTTATAATTTCAGCCTTATTTTTTATAAGCTTCCCCTTCAACAAGGCACTCATTTGTCTGTGGACATTTGGGGTTGCTCTTCTTACACATAACTCATCCTCCAGAAAGATCCCTTCAACTTCTCAGGTAGTGAAGTGCCACATTTTCTATGTTTACTTCTCTTACATTGTACATGAACATATTCTTTGTGTTTTTTAGTCTATGAACTTACTCTCCAGTGGCCACAGAAGTATATGAATATTTGGTAATAAATACTTGTGGATTTGAGTGAATGTGTATATGATTAAACTTGGACCATATCACCTACTGGAGTCCTGAAGTAACTGCTCAGAATAAACCCTAAGTAATTAGTATTGGATTAAAGTATACAAATTCTGAGTGACATCAAATATTTAGTAACCGAATAGTGTCAGTAGCTGAACACCAAATGTGGTTTGTGTGACAATAGGGAATGACCTATATTCAGGAGTTGGAAGCCAAAGTCTTAAACAGTTGAATTAGAGACTGGTATCAGGAAAGTAACCATAGAAAGAATCCAAGAACTAAGAAAACAAATTATGCAATAACACTTAAAGCTATACATACCAAACATTTGTTTGTTTAGCAATTTAGGTGGACACAATTTATCTAAGAGCTACTTTTAAAGGGCTGGGCTTTATTACAACATTAAGTTGCATTTCATCTTAAAGGCCTCACATAGTGCCCAACATAACTATATCGGCAAAGTTTCCCCTGTGGTAAAATTAAGACTTTACTGCTCCCAAGAGAGAAAGAACTTCATTAATATTCAGTCTGTGTTCTACAAGCATTGAGTTATATTAAATACTTCTTGAGCAGCCAGCCTTAATGGATGAATCCAGATGAATATAAGAGCATTATATAAAAGGAAAAACAAATCTATTTTACTTACTATGTGTATGAGTCACATAATGATCACACCAGTATAACAGATATTTGAATAAAAGTAAAGCATGGTGTTTAACTTATTTTATTTAAAATTTTTAAAAATAATTTATTTATTTTTGAGAGAGAGAGAGAGAGAGAGAGAGAGACAGCATGAGCAGGGGAGGGTCAGAGAGAGGGAGACACAGAATCCAGAGACAGGCTCCAGGCTCTGAGCCAGCTGTCAGCACAGAGCCCAATGCAGGGCTCAAACCCATGAACCGTGAGATCATGACCTGAGCCAAAGTCAGATGCTTAATCGACTGAGCCACCCAGGCACCCCAAGGTGTTTAACTTATTAACAGATCAAGTCAGACTGAGAAATACTATTACCCTGAGCAGTCTTGTCCTGGGAAATACATCTAACATACATTTCACTCCAATATATATGACAAGATAGTTATTACTCTTTTTTTCCTACTAGGAAATAAGTCTCAGAGAGTTTAGTTAACATGACCGAAGATACACAGTTTGCAGGTACCTTAAATAAGAATCAATTCTGGAATTTTTTTTCCAAAGCCCATTATCACTCATGCAGATGTTGTCAGAACCACTTGCTGCTAAGAGAGAGATAAAGATGAGCACTAAAAAATGATTAATGCATTCAGTGATCAGAAGTCCTCTGGTTACCTTTGAGAGTCTAGTTCCCCTAGAAAAGAAAGGCCAGTGAAACATATTTCAAAAGATTATAGAACCTTTTGTAGAAAGGAATTGCCTAAATATCTAATAATAATGAGTCAGTTTTTCCAGCATTTAAATTCTGCATTTTTGGGGGCGCCTGGGTGGCTCAGTCAGTTAAGCATCTGGCTTCTGGCTTTGGCTCTGGTCATGATATCACGGTTCATGAGTTCGAGCCCGTGTTGGGCTCTGCGCTGATAGCTAGCTCAGAGCCTGGAGTCTGCTTTGGATTCTGTGTTTCCCTCTCTCTCTGACCCTCCCCTGCTCATGCTGTCTCTCAAAAATAAATAAAAAACATTAAAAAATTAAAAATTAAAAAGATAAATTCTGCATTTTTTGAGAGAATGTTTCATTAATTTTTGAAACTACTGGAAGAATCCTGAGACCAAGGGTTCTTTTGAACACTCCTGATCCTCCATCAGAAGCATGCAGATGCAAAAAGTGACCAGCAAGGAGCTCCTAGCTCTAAAAGCTGACTTTGAGACTATGGTTCAAACTCTGAAGGTATTAGGCATGAAAAATAAATGAGCTTGATGAATGTTAAAACAGCCTTTATGGATTAGGAGTAAAGAGCACGGATCCTGAAAGGCTTCTTGAATCAAAAATGGGCAAATGAGTCAAGGGATATGGTCTATAGAAGGAGCAAGCTATCAAGTTAGAAAAACAATCATAGACCAAAGTATTAAAAACGGTAGCCTTTAGGGACCACCTGGGAAAGGATTCATGAATCATTTCTGGAGAATCAGATGGAATGTGACAAGTGGAAGGTAGTAAGGTCTTTAACTTTTATTCATCCATAAATATCTGAGCTTTACCTCCATTGTGTAAGCCAGAGCTGTAAGCCTGTTCCCTAAATATTTCATGAAGAATTAAAAGACTACTTTACCCGTTCAGATTACAACATCCTTTCAGCATGTTTTATGAATTTTATCTTTGTCCTAGTTGGTCAGAATTGTTATAATCTGAAAGTACCATTTTTAGGCTCTGCACACTGTGTGACCCTTTATGCCGTCTATCAAATGGAGATCATACAGATACCTTGTCCAACATGTAATAAATGCTTGATAAGATTTTGAATGCATAATTTCTTAAATGACTTAATGAAACTTGGTAACAAAAATAGCATAATGCCTTGTGCTTGTTATGTGCTCAAAAATGATAGTTGTTAATGTTAATATTTTAAATAAGACAAAGCAGTAAGAGAAATGGAATTATGACACCAGAAAAGTCAGCATCCCTGCTCCATTCATTAGTTTTTTTAATTATTTTTTAAAAATTAAGAAATGTTTATGTATACATGAAAGTAGAAAGGAAGAAATTATAACAAGATCTGGGTTTTCATCCAAAATATTCCCTTACCTCTTCTGTGAATTGTATAGATCTGACTGTAGATATATTCTTCTCTAACTGTGCCATGGATAAGGGAAACATACAAATCAAATCAGTTATAATGCTTTCATATTACCCAAGGAGAAACTTGGCCCCTAACATATGGGGTAACTTTCCTCATGTTATATAGCCAAGTAGAGTCTTCTTCTAAGTCCAATGCAGTTTACAGCAACTCCCAAGGCTTGCATAGTTGATAACATCTTTCAGCTTTCAAATATTCCAATCCAATGAAACTGGCATTAATTCAGTGGTCCTAAAATCAACTGAAAATATCTCTGGCCTATGCTTTGATGAACACAGCATAGAGCATTTTCAATGTGATTTTTCTCCTTGATTATGTTCTTGGAGATTATTTTGGATATATAAATTCATTCTCTCAAAGAGAGGAAGATTGTACTGCCCATTTGGCTGACAAGAAATGATTTTAAATTGTTTCATAACAAGCAATTTTAAAAGACTATTTTGAATCCAAAGGTTTTTCAATAAGTGTTGGGTAATATGTGAATGAAAAGAGAAGCTATGATTAAATTACACACAAGATAAAGAAAAATCAGATAAGAAAGCTGTCATGTGAAAAAAAAAGTATTGAAAGAACAATCTTGTTAGAAAATACTCACTATCTTGAGGCACCTGGGTGGCTCAGTCAGTAAAGCGTCCAACTTCAGCAGAGGTCACCATCTCATGGTTCATGAGTTCAAGCCCTGTGTTGAGCTCTATGCTGACAGCTTGGAGCCTGCTTTGGATTCTGTGTCTCCCTTTTTCTCTCTGCCCCTCCCCTGCTTGTGCTCTGTCTCTCTCTTTCTCTGAAAAACAAACATTAAAAAAGCTTTAAAAAATACTTACTATCTGAATATTTTTAATATGATAATTGCTCAAATATTTGCTATATAGTGGTCTGCATAAGCAACTCCAAGTGACACTTTGCTATTATTTTTACTCTTATCTCTCCACCAACCTCTACCACCAAGTCTGTAATATGCATTTTCCAGGATTTCTTGACAAAATGCAATTTAGTTTAATGACTGCAGTCTTGTATATAATAAATAGAAAAACAATTGATGATATATTGAGTAATTTGAGTTTGTGCCTCAGTATCACCGTGTTTTTCTCTTTCTTAATTGAGGTATAGTTGACATATAACATTATATTATTTTCAGATGTACAGCACAATTTGATTATTTGTGTATATTGCAAAATGATCACCAAATTAAGTCTAATTAATAATTGTCACCACACACAGTTACAATTTTTTATAATGAGGAATTTCATGATCTACTTTATTAACAATTTTCAAATATATTATATGGTTATTATTAACTATAGTCACTATGGTGTACATTATACTTCTATGACTTAATTATTTTATAATTGGAAGTTTTTACCTTTTGACCCCCTTCATCCATTTTTCCAAACTCCTCCTGCCACCATCCCCCAGGCTCTGGCAACCACCAATCTATTCTCTATTATCAATGAGCTTGGTTTTGTGTTGTTTATTTGTTTGTTTGTTTTAATTTCTTATATAAGTGAGATCACATGGTATTTTTCTTCCTCTGATTGATGTTTCACTTAAATTAATGCTCTCAGGATCCATCTGTGTTGTAGCAAATAATAAGACTTCATTTCATTTAATGTTGAGTGATATTCCATTGTGTGTGTATATAATGTGTGTGTCTAGTCATCCATCAGTGGACACTTAGGTTGTTTCCATATTTTGGATTTTGAAAATAATGCTGCAATGAACAAATGAATGTGAAGGTGCACATATCTTTTAAAATTAGTATTTTTGTTTTCTTTGTGTAAATAATCAGAAGTAGAATTGCTAGATCATAATGTAGGTAGATTTTTATTATTATGTGTTTGTGTTTTGTTGGTTTGTTTTCATAAGATTTATAAAGCAGGCAGTACCTATTTGTATGAACAAAGTAAGTAGGAACTGGGATGAAGATGTGCTCAAATAAGTCTGGGATATCAAGGAGTATTCTCAAAAGACATAGAACAGAAAGTTAGGTCAGGGCTTAAGGACATAAAGGTAATATGGAGAGAAAACTACAATAAATAGGTATGCTTGCATTATAAAGTATGAATGGGAAAATGTCAGAGGTTTTGGCCAGACTATAAGCTAGCCTCAGATTATAAAAATCCATGCTAAAGGTCTGGAATTTCAGATTGCAGGCAGAGAAGAACCATTGAAGATTACTGAGTAAGGGAGTTATGAAATCATATTATCATATTATGTCACCTGCCTAGTTTTGTATAAAAATTCAGTGGAAAGAAACTGTTGAAACTGTGACTGACCAGTGAAGAGGCCTTTGCAACTGTCTAGATGAAGTTGATACAGGCTTGAACTGATGTAGCAAGAGACAGGCTGCTTCCAGAGGCATTGTTGGAGGAGCATTGCTTGACTTCAGTAATTTTTAGAAAAAAATGAAAGAAAAGGAAGAGCCTAATGACAGGTAAAGTTTCTAAGTTAGGAAATTAAGTAGTTAGAATGCTATTGGCCAAAGTCAGAAAAGTGAGAAGGTAGAAGTGGAGAATGAATTAATTTGGAAGCATTCTGTTTTTAAAGAGCTTTGGGTTATCCAGCATGAAATAAAATGGAAAGCTTAAAATTTCGAGTTTAGGATAAATTTGTGATCCTTAAAAGTCATTGAACAAAGGAAATCGAAGATCAGATATGCATTTAATTTCTGTATTATTGGAGGAGAATAAACTGGCAGCAGAATGCAGGAGGCAAAGAGATAGTTGGAGTCATTCAAGAGACCATCATGCAAATGCCTTCAGTGTGGTAGTAGCAGTGGAGATAAAGAAAGGCTGGGAGAATTTAAAGTTACTAAGATATCAAAAGAGTAGTTTACAGTCACTGTATCACTAACTTTAACAAAGGTGAATGAAAGGGAGCCAAATGATTCCGTCTATATTGCTTTTTTAGAAGCTTGGGCAAGTATGGTACCATAGAATAAGGCAATATAGAAGAGGAAGAATCAACTAGAATATTTAGTTGCACATGACTGAAATCCCTCTTCAAACTAGCTTACAAAAATAAACAAACAAGGTAATGCATTGCAAATATACTTAAGTCTTTCTACAAAACAAAAGGTGAATCCATGGGAAGAATTTCTCAAGATACTTGAGAAATGAATACCTGGGATTCAGACAATGTCATCTTATCTTGATTCCTGATCTATAAGCTCCTACTGAGTATGATTTTTAAAAATGTGATAAGAAAGATGACTCCTGGCCCTTAAGTTCAGATGTATCTCCTTCAATGATTCAAGAAGAATTTTCCTTTCCCAGCTTCTGATTGAGTTAACCTTGATCCTATGCCTGTTCTTTGAACACATTTCTGTACTGAAGACCAATTATGAGTAGTGCTTGATGGGCTGAATGGCCAAATTTTTAGTAGGGGTGTATGGTATGTGGTACAGAGAAAGTAAATTTTGGGCACTGCAAGAAGGTTTGTGGAATAAAGATCATGAGTTCTGATTGGAAAATACTGAGACTGACATACCAGTGAGATAGTTGAGTAAAATGGTCTAGTGATATGTTGGATCAAGAGGAAGTAAATGCTGGTCATGTGCTCAGTCAAGAAATTGGCTTAAGACGCAGGACTCAGAATGCACTAAGCCAATCTTTGATAGTTTCTGTGTGGTGAAAAACCTGATAAAACTCTGCATTTAGGACATAAATTTCTCAGTTGGGAGTGAGAAGGACTATATAAAACAGGAAAGGGAGGTAACTGAGGAATAATTAGAAGCCTTCCATGGTGCGTTTTAGCAGGCAATAATCTGATCCTGCAAATATCTTCGAAGCGTATCACCATGAATTATTTCCCCAAATTGGAAGGCATATTCAGTTCATTTCCTGAAATCTGTTTGTACGAAATCTGTTTCTACATCACATGAAACCAGAAAAAGCAGGCATGTTATTTGAAAGGATGCTCCAAAGAAGTGCATAAATTTTGCTTGAAATCTGACAAATTTCTTTTCTTCTACTTTCATTTTCAAGACCCTCAATTCATTATTTTTGACAGGTGTCTTTTGCTCTTTATTTTATCCTCCAATTTAAATTTTTGTGTTATAAACATTTTTAAGCTTATTTATTTATTTTGAGAGAAAGAGTGTGAGCAAAGTAGGAGCAGAGAGAGGGAGAGAGACTCCCAAGCAAGCTCCACATTGTCAGCATAGAGTCCAATGCAGGGTTCAGTCTGACAAACTGTGAAATCATGACCTAGGCCAAAATTGGGAGTCAGACCTTTAACCAACTGAGCCAAACAGGCAGCCCTGAAACGTTTTTCTTAACGAATCTCTATGTTGGGATTACAAATTTATTCCTTTGCTTGGAACGTTATTTCTATGTAACTGTTTCTATTTCAGTAAGTATCTTCATCAAGGTATCATTTAAATAGTGATACAGTGGAGTTTCTAGCCAATCACTGACCAATTTCATAACAACCTGTTCTCTATTTAAAAAAAAATTGAAAGTATAGTAGTACTGTACTGGAGGACTTGTTAACTACCTCCTCCTGTCCAATGTGGATAAACGTGCCTACTTTTCTTCCATGTGTTGTGTGTTCTATAAATATTTAAGAAAAGTAATGACTTGCCCTATGTGAAAATCATCCTAATACAATTTCGGCCTGCCAACCACATTTTGGCCAGCTTCTCATCACAGACAAGGCTCTTGTTACCCAATACACACCATAAAAGTACCACAGTAATATTTGCCTGGATTTTCATGTATTCCATATATCAGTCTGCCTGAACACTCTAGAGACCAACATATACTAACTCATACTAAACATGCCGTGCATGGTTTATAATTTAAAGAAAGACTCTTGCATCGAAATAACATAAAAAAAAGGAATGTAACTATAGCCAAAGAATTATTCAGATGTAAGGAAAAAAGAAAAAGACCCAAACATTAAAAGATACATGGAGAATTTTTACAAATTTTTACACTTTTTACAAACTGGAATTTCAGAGCATAGCAAATGGAAATTATAATATGTTAAACATCTATACAATCCTAAAACTGAAATTTGTTATGAAATGAACCCAATGGTTCTGCTCATATTTCCTATGCAATTCTTTGACTAAAATGGACGCTTTTTGGTCAATATCTATAGTTCATTTTTAGGTTTCATAAGGTCAGAAACAAAATTTCCTGAGATGTGATAGTCAGAAGAAAATATACTAAAGCAAAGAAAGGAGGTGGTGGTGGTTCTTGAAGGGCCATCATCTTTTTGATTTCTTTCTAGGCATGAAATAAAATGGAAAACCCAATAGTAAAATTTCCAAATACAGATTGCAATCTAAAAACTAAAAAAGGTATTTTACTAAACTGATGCATATTTTTGTTTCTTTTCAGACCCAAATAATTAAGCCAATGAATATATAATATTTATAATGAAACAGAAAATAAAAATATATACACTTAAATGACAGACATAACATTTTATGACAGAAAAGTTAGAGTCTCTAAACATTATATAACTCTATTTAATATCAATAAAAAATAAAACAAATTTGTTGTCACTCCCATATTAATTTTATGATTTTACAAGTCTTTTTTATTTTTGATTTATTTTAAAAATGTTTATTTGATTTTTTAGTCTAAAATAATAATTTAATTAATTATTAATTAAATTCAATGATTGCTATTCACTGTACAAACAAATTAAAAATACAGCAAAATATTTATTATGTCACCTAAGTTAAAACTTGGTTTAATTATTAATTATTATGAGTGAGCGAGTTAGGGATGGAGAGAGAGGGAGAGAAAGAATCTCAAGCAGATTCCGCACTGTCAGTGCAGAGCCTGATGTGGGGATCAATCCCACCAACCATAATATCATGATATGAGCCAAACTCAAAAGTTGGACACATAAACATCTGAACCACCCATGCATCCCTAAAAGTCTTTAAAAATTTAAATAAAAAGAAAATGCTTTCCTTTACATCTCAATTCATATTGTGTTATATTTTGCTCTTTACTAAGTTTGGGTTTGAAAATCTGTTTATTCAAATTGAAGATAATTTCTCAACCTTATATTTTTACTGTTGGAGAAAAGATTTAAAGAGAATAGTGCAGAAATTCCAATATCAAAATTATCTTAGATTTGAAAATTCTTTGTAATTTATTAAAAAATGATAATAAAGCTTTTAATATTTGAACATTAATGTTTCAAGGTAAATTTATTTTCAAATGTGCAGATTTCAAAAATTGTAATAAATTAGGATCATCATGTATTACATGTGTAAAAGGATTTTGATTTTCCAAGGGACTGAGGAGCATGTTTTTTATTGGACACAGGAAGGTTATTTATTTAGAAATGTCCTTAGATCCTATAACTGTTGGTGTTTTTCAGGGGAAGAATACCTCATGTTGGTTAGAGGACAAAACAAAAATGCTGATAAGTTCTGCAACTCTGACTTACTATTTCTTTCTGTGTATTACAAGTCTGCTATGCCATATAGCTCTTGGTATTTTCTTTAGTATGATTTGAATTATATTTCTACTGAAGACAGAATAAAATCCTTTTTACTCCTAAAAAGTCTTCCTTTTAAAAAATTGCAAAGTATTCCCTGTCTCAAAAAGGTGGTCATTGCACACACTGTCTCCCACCAAAAAACTCTGTGCATTACTTTGTGGCCACTATCAAATTTGACCTGTAGTTTGTTGTTTACATACTTTCTTTCTCTCTAAAAAGTAAGATATAAAAGACAAAGAACATTTTTTTTTCTAACACAAAGACGCCCAATCATGAGGAGATGTCTAAAAATGTATGATACCAAAATACCAAAAATAGTATTATAATCAGTATATAATATTTTGGGTACTCAGTGTGTCAAAATATACATAAAAAGAATTATATAAGTTATCTGTTTATCCTCACCAAAAAGCCAGTACAGTACTTACTATAATTATTTATAATTTAAAAAGAATGATAATCTTAGTTCTTACTACTAATTCTGTAGTAACTTGGATAGGCTAACCTTCTTGCATATAACAATTATACAATCATAACCATGATTTTAAAAGAAAATAGAATGTGGTCAATCAAATGTTACCAGAATCAGGTGGAACATGCAAGAGAGTCAACCTTGAAGCACAAAGTACAACATACATGATTTTTCATTTTTCAGTCTAATGACCAAGAGTATTTTATATTCCTCAAATTTTGAGCAGCAGAAAGCTACCATTTTGCTAGCTTGAGATGTCAGATAAAAGATTTCAGAGGTGGTAGAATGGCCATATAATTAATGACATAAAGGGAAGGATGCTTCTAGAGAGAAGTAAGGTCCAACATTTATGTATACAATTCACTCAACTACTTGGCTGATCACTATACCACACATAATCAAACCTGATCGCAATTGTCCTAGCGAGAAGTCACCAACTGGAAGCTGTGAGAGAGGGATTTCAGATGCTGCCCTCTTCAGGGAAGAGGGAGTTCAGAGTTGACTGTGGTCGTGTAAGTTGCTCATTGAAATAGAAAACTCTTTGCAGAAACTATTAGAGAATCCAGATCTTCTGCAACGTCTCATTCATAGCATCTCTTTCCCATCAAAATCACTAGCTACGTGAAAATCAGGAAAATGTATATACTCAAGAAAAATAATCAGTTACTAGTAATCAAACCTAAGATAACCCAGATATTACAAGAATAAGGATGTTAGAAATTATATATATATAATAAATATGTTTATTTTAAAATTTTAAAAAATAAACATAATTGATTAATTGATAGGAAATAGCACAGAAACACAAACCTTGAAGAGACAAATGTAAAATCTAGAATTGGAAGGCACAACAACTGAAAAATCACTGGATAAGTGTTAGTAGGACATAGAAGACAGGAGAGAGTCAGGATACTTAAAAGACAGCCCCATAGAAATTAATAAATCTGAGGAACACAAAAAGAGAAAAAACTAAGGAAACAACTAAGAGTCTTAGAAACCTAGATCAGGAAATCAAGTTTATAAATATAAATAGAATGAGAGTTCCGGAAGCAAAGAAGAAAAACAATAGGGAAGGAAAAAAATTAGAAAAAGAAAGTCCCTGGGCTGCTGGAGTACCTCAGTCAGTTGTGTGTCTGACTTCAGCTCAGATACTGATCTCACCACTTGTGAGTTGAACCCCCAGTCAGGCTCTCCACTTTCTGGACTAGCAGCAAAGAGACAGAGCCAGCTTAGGATCCTCTGTCCCCCCTGCTCTCTGCCCCTTCTCTGTGCTCTCTCACACATGCTCTCTCTCTCAAAAATAATTAAACATTTAAAAAAAAAGAAGAAAAAAGGAAAGGCCCTAAATTTCCTGAATTTCAAGAAAGGCATCAACTTCCAGATGCAATAACTTGATAAATTTTAAGAAGGAAAAATAAACAAAGAAAAGACATACTCAGGCACATATTCAATGGTGATGTGGATGGGCTGTTGTAATCTGATATCTGGGTGAGTTCATTAGAGAACTCTTAAGACAATAGAATTGTCTTTCTGAACCTATTGTTACTGACCCTGTACATTGCCAAAATAAGTTCAGTGGTAGAATTTGAAAATAAATATATCAGAAAGAGAAAAGACAGAAGGATATATCAGAAGTCACTATTACAGGAAGAAAGGAAGGTGATAGAGAGACTTGGTCCTTAAAAATCACTTAAAGGCTTGAAGAATCAGACACAAGAAACACCCAGTGGATGCTGGAAAACATCAGAAAATGTGACATCTGGTGGGAAGTCGTCTGAGATCATTTCTGAAGAGAAGCCCAGATTATATATTAAATACGCTTAACACGAGATAGCCAACTATTTCCTAGGTTAGAAAGCTAATTCATTTTTAGAACAGATTATATGACATTCTCATTTCTGTGATGGAGAAATAAATTCAACTTCATTAATCAGTATGTTAATTGCTACCTATAATAAGAATGTGCTGATTTTGAAGGCAACATAGTATTGAGTTAAAGGATAATTTCTGGTTACAGGCAAGGATTCTTAACTCTTAGCAATATCATTGTGCAGGCCAGTGACGTAATAAAACAAAAACATCATAATATTATAGGAAATAATAACTGTTTTTTGAGTAAGGCACCATTCGAAGTGTTTACATGTATCCATTTATTTAGTTCTCATAAAAACTCTATGAGATTTTATTTTGTTCTCAGAGCAGTCTTGTTATTTCCATTCTGTTGTTGAGAAACGGATAACTTAAAATCAATTTTGTTAAATTTATGGCCCCTGGTCATCATTTATACAACAGAGTTGATATTAGGGATCCATGAGGTATTCTACAGATCCACCAGTGTTACTACCACCATCCTACTCCTCCCTAATACTCCACTACCACTATTTTTGCCATCATAATAACAACCACTAGTACAATTATTATCTCTTGCTTTGTGCTAGGCATCATGATGCACACTTTCATAACAATTTCAAAAATGTAAACCATTTAAAAAACTCAAGTTCTATTGTTATTCCCTTTAAAAAATGTTTTTAATATTTACTTATTTTTGAGAGACAGAGAGAGACAGAACATGAGCAAGGGAGGGGCAGAGAAAGAGGGACACACAGAATCTGAAACAGGCTCCAGGCTCTGAGCTGTCTGCACAGAGCCGGACGAGGGCTTGAAGGTTCACAAACTATGAGATCATGACCTGAGCCCAAGTCAGATGCTAAACTGACTGAGCCACCCAGGCACCCCTGTTATTCTCATTTTAAAATTGAAGGCAAGACATTGTCATTGATCAAGATAAGAGGTAGAGTCAAGTTTAAACTCTAGATATAAAGTCAGCTAGGGACTTATTAATGAGTACCTGTGGTGGTTGTGAAGGTAATGACAATGATGATATGATGATAGTGGTGGTGGTATAAATTATGACAGTTCTTTAGTGATGACAAAGATTTTCCCACATCACTGACTGACCTTAAAGTCAGGAACCTTACAATTTTATCTATACAGTACAGAATTAATAACTAACACAGTAAATAATAACTTTTAATCACTCTTCTCAAACTGTTTTCAATGCTTACTTACTAACATTATTTAAACCGTGAAAATGAATAAAGGAAACCTATTTCTTTATATGTCAACTACACTCAAATAAAATTATTAAGAAAATAAAAATAGGAAAAACCTAGGAATAATGAATATTTGCATACATACATATAAGGCAGGAAACCCTAAAAGGGGAGTTTCACACCATGTGTCATCAGCAGAGAGAAGGAAGGTATTTCCACCCTAAGACGGGAAGACTCTTTTTCCATGGGAATTTTTCTCCTGGTTTTGAATAGAAGGAGGTGGATTTCTCTCTGCCCCAGTGACAACACAGTAACCATGAGGAATCTCCATAAGTGCAAATTCTTGTTCTTTTCCAGTGAACTTTTGTTCAAAATGACCCTCCACAATTTCCTCCTAAAACTAAATAAAAGCTAACCTTCCTCTTGATCTTTAGACTTACCTATGGGTTGCTATATCTTGGTTGTCCAAAATTGCAATTTTCTGCTATTCCTCAACAAGTCATTTTGCTAGTAAAATAACTGTTTTGCTAGGTTGACATAACAAAGTGGATTATAAACACTTTCTGTATCTGTAATGGATTAAATGAGTGCTCTGTTATAAGAGTTTTGGACTGGAGTAATTATTCTAATAACAACAGAAAATAAAGATGACAATCTCACAGAAAGAAAGAAAATGTAGTTGCAAAACTTGTAAAGCACCACAGGGTATAAAGCAAATATCTCTAATTACTTCAGTTTACTATCACAATAAACTAATGAATATGCATGGTCAAGAATACTCTAAGATATATTTTGGACACTTTGCTTTTAAAGACAGGATTCCTGTAGAACAAAGATTTATTTTTAAATTGGTTAATTATTTTAATATTGAATTAAAAATTTTTAATGTTTTTATTTATTTTTGAGAGAAAGAGAAAAAGAGACAGTATGAGCAGGGGAGGGTCAGAGAGAGAGGAAGACACAGAATCTGAAGACAGGATCCAGGCTCTGAGCTAGCTGTCAGCACAGAGCCCCATGAGAGGCTCAAACTCACAATCCGTGGGATCATGACCGAGCCGAAGTCAGATGCTTAACCAACTGAGCCACCCAAGCACCCCAACATTGATTTTTTTAACTTTATGGATTTTTAGTTTTAGAAAATTCTATTGTTAACTCAACATAAAACTTCTCACCTTTCTACACCTCCAAGCAATTAGATTATAAAAACCGTCCTTTTATTTACATAAATTTTAACAAATAATTTGTCTTAGAAGTACAAAAGATAACTTCAACTCAGTTTGCTAACTTTGGAAGTTCTGATACCCAAGTTTGGTCAAATTACAGAGTTTTTTTTTCTTTTCAATTAACACTGAATCTTAACACAGTATATGTTAACATAGATAGTAGGTTATATTGGTGAAAGAGTGAAAATTTGAATCTTGGGTTATACTCCCATCTCTGCCAAAAACTATTACTACAATTTTGGCCAAAATTACTTTAATAATCTTGGGTGTGGATGACACTGGCTCGACAGTGTCTTCCTGGCAAGTTTGGTGACTACGGTACAACATTGTCATCTATATTCATTAAACTGTGTATTAGATCTCTATGGATTATTTCCTACTTGTTCCATGTTTGTACCCCTAAACAACATGCCTATTACACATTTGTTCCCAACACTAACAAGGAAAGATAATTTTGTAATGTGACAAAAGTGCTCATTTTGTTACAAAGGCAATCGTATTACAATATATAAATGTATCAAATTCACATCTGCTCACCGTAAAGCTACACAATAGTATATGCTAAATAAACTCAATAAAAATAATGTGTTTTCATTTCTAATATTGTACAGTCATGTTGTACTTTTTAGAAAATGTGCTGAGAGAAGCTTTTATTCAAAGCATGTCAGATAAATTAGGAATTAGTGTCATAGACAGTAATATAATGGGTATATTCTAATGCATTACTACTGTGGACACAATAAAATAGTTCCATATATTTACAGTTACCCAACCATAAACATCTGTAGATAGAAAAAAATAACAGTTTGGTAACCACTCCAGAAGAAAGCATTAAAATCTATTTATTCAATCTTAGGTGATTTTGTAATATTATATCTTAATCTCAAGGTTATTATGATTATTTATCTACCCATCCATCTATCCATCTATCTATTAATCTATTTACTTATTTATCTGGTTTCTTTGTAAATAGGGGCCTGTTGCATAGCCTCCATACTCATTTATAGAAAAGATTAAAACTATAAATCATCCCAACTCATAAGCTGCCTACTTGGAGCTTAACAGCCAGCACAGCACCAGAACTGATGGAGATTTATGATACTCAGACAGATCCTCTCACCCAACTTCAAGAAGATAAAGGGAAAAGAAAGCAATCCAATTAACTCGGTGTCCATAGACAATAGTTATATAAACAGATGGGATTAGCTACCTAGAGGAGAAAAGCTCTGGGAATAGAAGGAGGGTACACGAGGAGAAGTTAGTGTGTATAGACCTTTGTCTAGTCTACATGTTAAAATCCCAACAATGATTAAGACCTAACTGAAGACACCTGCCTTTCCAAAAGGTTATCAAGTCAATAGAAATTCACACTAACTCCCTGCTTTTCTAATCTCTGGCAGTGTTATGCCTCATACCACATCCACCTATATATAAATGCCATTGCTGTCAAATCATGTCTTATTTATTCTTTAAATAAAATTTCAAGATCTTCGTAAAACGTATGCTTTTTATCTCATTTGTATAGCAGACAATATCTTATTGTTTTTTTCATTTTCTAGTCTTATTGAGTCTTGCAGCAATGAGATAAATGTAAAAACAAACCTTTTGTCCCTGCATTCAATGTTAGACTACATGTCTCTTACAGTTAGGTATGGATGTACAACTGAATTCTGTCAACGGAATACAGAAGAAGGTGAATCAGTTTAGGATCTTCATTGCGTTTCTCTGTCTCTAATCCATACTATGCACTCATTTCCCTTTTTTTCTGTTTCCCAGGCGATGAATAAATCTTGTCGTTGATAGATAGCTATCTGTCTCCCTTCCCATGTCCTTCTCTGTGTGTGTCTCAGCTCTATCTAGCTGAGGCACTCTGGATTTTAAGTACATCTTTAAACATGGACTACCTAATTAGAAATAAGTATTGTTAGAAAACTAATAAGTTAAATCCTCCTGCAAGATTATGGGAAGTCTCTGGGCAGCTGGATGGCTCAGCTGATTAAGCAACTGACCCTTGATGTTGGCTCAGGTCGTGCTATCATGGTTCATGAGTTTGAGCCCTGTTTGGGATTCTCTCTCTCTTCCTGTCTCTCTGCCCCCTCCCCACCCTTGCTCACTCTCTCTCAAGATAAACACATAATACCTATATATATGGGAAGGCTTGACCAAGAAGGACTGGCCTAGAGAAGGGACCCACACAGTTGTTGCAACCAAATACATGAACCATATGAATTTTTACCAAATGAACATAAGAACCAGAAGGAAAACATTTTCATGGCACTCATGTTCCCTTAACATTCTTTTAAGTGTTGGTATTTTCCCAGCATTTTTTTTTTCAGTTTTCTCACTTTATGCTTGCCTTGAGCAATGTGATACACTTATGTGGTTTTAAAATTTATATCTTTACACCACACTTCTCTCCTTAGGTTCAGACATATATTAAATCGTGTATTAGGAATGTCCAATTGAATGGCATATTAACACCACAAACTCTCAATTCTCAAAATGTAGCTCACTGTCCTTCCTGGAATATATGAAATTCTAAGTAATCCCCAGTATTATGTAAAGGAGAGATATATATATACACACATTTCAAGACAGAAGTCTGAGAGTCACCCTAGACTTCTTTCTATCTTTGACTTTCCAAATATCTTGTTAGTGACCAACAAAAGTCGAGTCTGCCTCCTTAACATCTATTTTAACTATGACTTCTTCTACAACTCAACTACTTTTTCCATGATTGAGAACCTTAGCATCTCTTCCTGAGTTACTGCTATAACTTTTGAAATGAGGTCCACAGTAAGAAGAAAGAAATTAAAAATGCATCTAATATATATACATCCAATCATAAGAGTATACCTTTTTATAATGTAAATCCAGTAGAAACAATTTACTTAATGGTTTTCTATTGCTTGTAACAGTTGATTGTAAAATTTTTCTTAAGTATGAATTTTTTTCCAAAAAAAGAAATCTTTAGGAAACACACATTATGTGATGCAGAATAAATGATACTAACACATACCAATTTTAAGTTTTAGAACACCCAGTACCCAGAATTTGTATTCATATAATTTGTAAAGAGACTTGGAAAAGAGAAATTGCACTGGTCTCCATCAGAAGTTGATCAGAATTCTTTAGCTTAGGTTGTGAAGAATTCAATTTAAGGCAGAGGCAGGAAAAAAAATATTCCTAAAGTCATGGATATTGCCGATGGGATTGGATATTTTAGAGGAAATTTAATAATATTTGTTCATACTGATTAAAAAAGAAAAACGATGTCAAGATTAACTGCTTATTATTCTAAAAAGTGCATGAAATTGGCCTCCTTGTTCAAAGTGACATTTAAACACAGTCAGATTTTAGTTAGAACATGACTAGGGAAGCAAAGGTTCTTTCTGGGTCAGAGTGAGAGAATGCTGTAGACCCCTGCTCTCAATGACATGCTTTCTCAGGTGTAAAAACAAAGTCTGAGACAGGGCTTTATGGAAAAATACTGGAAAAATATGATATAAAATGTGAAACTAGAAAATGTGGTTTTTAGAGAGAAAGATGATAATCCATATTACAAAGTTTGTCTCACACCATAGTTGCAGTATTGCTCAGTAATGTCTCTTGGCATAAGGTAACATGAATACAATCACCTATGTAGAATTCCTGAAATATATTCAGGAATAAACAGATCCAAAATGTGGAACATACTCCAATATAATTAATATGACCTTTTAAAAAGTTAAGTTTATTAGGGGCACCTGCATGGCTCAGTCAGTTAAGCATCGACTTTGGTTCAGGTCATGATCTCACAGTTCATGAGTTCAAGCCCCACCTCAGGCTCTGTGCTAGCAGCTCAGAGCCTGAAGCCTTCTTCAGATTCTGTGTCTCCCTCTCCCACTGCCCCTCCTCTGTTTACACACTGCCTCTCTCTCTCCCAAAAATAAACATTTAAAAAACTTATAAGAAAAATTTTTAAAAATGGTAAAGTTTATTACAATTTAGAAACATAACTAAATGCAATGGATAAACACTGAATAGATTCTAGAATGGAAAGAAAAAAAGTCTACAAAAGATATCTATGGAGGGGTGCCTGGGTGGCTCAGTCCATGAAGCTTTGGACTTCAGCTCAGGTCATGAGCTCATGGTTAATGAGTTCAAGCCCTGTGTGGGGTCCTGTGCTGACAGCTCAGAGCCTGGAGACTGCTTTAGGGTCTGTGTCTCTCTCTCTCTCTTCCCTTCCCCCACTTACACTCTCTCTTTCAAAACTAAATAAACTTAAAAAAAGAAGAAGAAAAAGAAGATACCTTTGGGAAAACTGGTAAAAAGTTCTGAAAATGATTGCATTTAGAAACAACAGAATTATTTTTATGGATAGTATCACTTATTGATTAAATCTCCTCTAAATATTATCCAGTTTATTTTTTAAATTTTATTTATTTTTAGTCTCTATGTGTGTATCAGTGTGTGTGCATGTGTGCATATTTTTTATTTTATTTAAATCCAAGTTGGTTAACATATAGTGTAATAATGGTTTCAGGAGTAGAATTTAGTGATCCATTATTTATATATAATACCCAGTGCTCCTATAAAATTCTTAATTGCCTTAAGTTTTGTGTTATTGTAGCCATGAAGGAAAATATCTTTATAGTTAGATGGTACATAATTAAGTATTTGTGATGTATGTAGTGATGAAGTATTATGAAGTTAGAGATTTTCAATGATTCAGAGGGGAAGGTGAAAGAGAGAGAAAGAGAGAGGGAGGAAGAGACATAGAGGGACTGAGAGGGTGTGGGAGAGGGAAAGAGAGAGGAAGGAAAGGATAATGAAAAGATGGAGGGAAAAAGAAGAAAAAACATGTGGCAAGTGTGGAATTATATTAATTGGTAAATCTAAGTAAAGGGAAAAAAATTTAATTTTTGTCTCTAAATTTTTCTAGGTTTGAAAAATTTACCAAAGTTGAAGAAAATAATAAAAGGAGACATTTTTAAATTTTTCACTTGTTTTTTTCTATCTGTAGTGAAAGGTGGGGTAAATGCAATGTGAAAAGGTTGTGAAATAACCTTTCTTAAACAAAAAGGAGCTATTATGTTTTTCTCTAAGTAAATTTCTCTGTTCAGTAATACTAAATATGCTTTTTTTAAGAAGGAGGAAGAGTGATTAGAGCGAAGGAACTTAGAATTAAATAACTCAGTTGTGACCTTAATAATAAAGGTCACATAATATTTACTATGAACTATTAAGAATCTATTGGTTCTGGCTTTTGTTTTGTTTTGCTTGTGTGTTTGTTTGTTGAGAACCTTTATACAGACATAGTACCAAGAGCTGCTTTATAGAAACAGAATTTTAAGATGAGTTTTCTGAATTGGTCCTGAGAGTTCTGGAACAGACTCTCAAGTCTGATTAGATTTAAAGATATTAATGATTCTTTTTCTAGTAGTAAAGAGTCCATGGAGCTATCTAGCGATACAATTATGTAAATATCACCCTTGGACCCCTAATCAACTTCTTATACTAAGCGAGGAACCCAGTGACTGTATGTGATACTTTTGGACACTTTGTTGAAATGCCGAATATGACTTTGGTGAGTTGTTCCCAAAGTTGCTGGACCAAATGGACAAAGAAAGGATGAGCTGAGGGATTTGAATTCCCAACTCAACCAATGCATAAAAGATCTGAAAGCTTCTATATATGTCTTGAAGGAGACTCTATGTCCTCCAGTCCTAGAGCTCACTAAGATTGCTAAAAGTCAAACTGAGGATCTCATCCTGTGAATAGTATTGCTTGGGAAGCAATGGGATCCTGAAAGTTTGAATGAGGACATGTGGAAAGACCCTAATGTATCTAGAGTCACTGATCCTCTTATTTCTGATGAGTCTTCTTTGCCAAGGGAAGCAGCATCTCCACCCCAGGGGAAGGATGGTTCTATTTCAGTGAAAAACCCTGACTAATACGATATCAAAACTTTTTATCGAATTCAATTTAGTGCCTTTTGTTACCAGTGTAGAAATTATAAAATAGTGTTTTACACGAAACCCAGATATCAAGGTTAAACTTGGCTATTGATCTAACTCTGTGCTTTCAAGGTTTGCTCTTCTAAGCTTCTAGCTTCCTCCTTGCTTCAGCTTTTCCCCACAGTGTCTTAATTTAGAACTGTGATAACCCAGATGCAAAACTCACCACCTTTGCTTATTCATGATAAATTTTATTCACACTTTATAATTAAAGAATGGTAAGTTTACAGGGAAAGAAAACAGCTTTCCTACCATTTCTTACTTTTTGTTTGTCCTTTTCTTACATTCCTTTCCCATTTATTTCTTATTCTCTCCCTCCCTAATTGGTTTTCAAGACTACACAAATAAAATTCTCTTCTATGATCAAAGGTGGCTTCTCTCTTTCTTAGAAGACTTGATTTAACATTATTGTTCTTCTATGCACCAGAGGAATCACCTTCCAGTTTTTGACACCTTTTAATGTAGTAGCCTTTTCCCTAAAAGAATTTCTGCTGCTTGGAATTAAAGTAGTAATTATGGTAGTGGCATCCCATAGTTTATTTTTGATGTATTAATATGAACCAGCATGTTAAGAGATTGCCTCCTATTTACCATCCATGTTTGTTGGGATAAACTCTTCTTTTTACCCATTTATCTTTCAACCTAGAGATGAACTATATTCAATATTTTTTGAGAATTTTTTGGTGTTTTCCTGTATTTTTAAGTTACTTATAATTTCATATAAGAAATTGGATGGCTATTGTCAATTCTCCATGCTGTCCAACATTTTATACAGTATTTTCTCTTTAAGTATTAGCATACTCTAAGATTAGTGCCTGGAGATGCAGTGACTATTTTTATATGTATATTACATAAACTGTACATATCTAAATTACTATATAATCATAATTTCAGTATCAAATTGCATTATTATATTCAAGTTTACTATTTCTTCTAAGATAGTATATATTTTTCCCAGGAAATAATTCACTCTATTTGGGTTTTAATAGTTAATTATATGCAATTAGACACAATATTCTTTAAAAGTATTTTTCTCAGGGCACTTGGGTGGCTCAGTCAGTTAAGTGTCTGACTCTTGATTTGGGGTGAGGTCATGATCTCATCGTTCATGAGTTTGAGCCCCACATCAGGCTCCATGCTAACAGTTTGGAGCCTGCTTGGGATTCTCTCTCTCTCTCTCTTCCTCTCTCTGCCCCTCCCTGGTGCACGCGCTCTCTCTCTCTGTCTCTCAAAATAAACTTAAAAAATATATCTTTCTTGTTTTGCAACACTATACTTTTTTATATTTAATGTATCCCCTTTTAAAAATGTTATAATAAAGTAAATCATTTATCTCTAAATTCTTCTGCTTACAGGTATATACAATTTGAGATGAATGCAAAATGTGATCATATACATGTGGTTTTGTGCTCTTTTTTGTACTTGGTTTGTTCATTCCATTCTCTCCATTTGTCTACTTTTACCAACTCTTCAATAAGAAAGTAACAATTCACCCACTTTTTCTAAATATCAGAATAATTTTCTGTGGTTCATGGTGAGTAGGCATATATACTATGCTTATATAATATATATTATATGAGGGGTTTTGTATTAAGCACTCCTTTTTTTGTTTACTTTCTTTTCATATTTTCCTTAACTCAAGCATTATTAATATTTATATAATTTTAAGGTAAGTCTCTTATTTTTCTTCCCTTTTTATAATGTATTTTTCATTGTTTGACCAATAGTAATATGTTTTTCCCCTATTTGTAGATAACTTTGTGCCTTATTCTAAGTTCAGGATTATTTCTCAGATATGCTAAATGTATATAATTATCCCTCTCTATACTGCTTATAATAACATCAAAGTTTTCAATGTGCAAAATTAAACATTACTTTAAATTATGGAAATAGTCCTTTTTTATGAGTTCATTTTTTGCTTTTCTTTCATGCACTATTATAATCTTAATATATTATCAAAGTCTTCCATCTGGCCTCATGATTTCTATTCCTTTGCATATTTTCTCCATGCACCGAGATTCTCCTGACCATACTTGTTTTGTTTGCTTGTTTGTTTTTATTTCTGTTCTGTTAGAATGTTTATTATTTCCTTTCCTCTACTGGCTTTGGGCTTTGTTTATTATTATTTTTCCAGCATCTCTAGGTGTAAAATTAGGTTGTTTATCTGAGATTTTTCTTGCTTCTTAAGGTAGTCTTGTATTGCTATAGTCTACCCTATTAGAGCATCTTATGCTGAATCCAAAGGATTTGGGGCCACTGTGTTTTCATTTTAATTTTTCTCTACTTTTTAAAAAAGTAGACTTCTTCAACTTCTTCGACTTCTTGGTTGACCTATTCACTGTTTGGTAGCATGTTATTTAGTCTCCATTTATTTGTGTTCTTTCCAGATATTTTCTTATGATTCATTTCTAGCTTCATACCGTTGTGGTTGGAAGAGATACATGATAAGACTTTAATCTCTTTTTCTTTTAACATTTATTCATTTTTGAGAGACAGAGGGTGACTGGGGGAGAGACAGAGAGACAGGGAGACACTGAATCTGAAGCAGATTTCAGGCTATGAGCTGTCAGCACAAAAGCCCAACACGGGGCTCAAATTGACTGAATGTGAGATCATGAACTGAGCTGAAGTTGGATGATTAATTGACTGAACCACCCAGGAGTGCCTGATTTCAATCTTTTTAAATTTATTTGGGTTTGCTTTATGGCCTACCATGTAATCTTTTCTGGAGAATGTTCCACATGCGTTTGAAAAGTATGTGTACTTGCTGTTTTGGGATGATATGTTCTGAATATATCTGCTAAATTCATATGGCCCAATGTGTCATTCAAAGCCACTCTTGTTTTTCTGTCTGGAGTGTCCATCCACTGATATAAATGTGGTGTTCAAGTCCCCTACTATCATTGTATTACTGCCAATTTCTTCCTTTATGTCTGTTCATGGTTGCTTTATGTATTTGGGTGCAAAAATATTTACAATTGTTATATACTCTTGTTGGACTTTATGATTATATAGAGTCCTTCTCTGCCTCTTGTAACTCTATTTTGTCCAATTCAAATATTGCTACCTCAGCTTTCTTTTTGCTTCTGTTTGCATTATAATTGTTTTCCATTCCTTCACTTTCAATCTACATGTGTCTTTAGGTCTGAAGTGAGTCTCTTATAGAAAGCATATAAATGGATCTTGCCTTTTTATCCATTCAGTCACTCTATGTCTTTTGCTTGGATCATTTAGTCCATTTACATTAAAAGCAATTATTGATAGATATGCATTTAATGACATTTTAAAATTTTTATTTACTCTGAGAGAGAGGGGGAGAAGCAGAGGGAGATGGAGACACAGAATCCCAAGTAGGCTCTGTGCTGTCAGTGCAGAGACCAACATGGGGCTTGAACCCACAAACTGTGAGATTATGACCTGAACCGAAATCAAGAGTCAGACGCTTAACGGACTGAGCCTCCTAGATGCCCCTATTGACTTATTATTGCTTTACTGTTGTTTCTGTGATTCTCTGCTCCTTTCTTCTTGTCTTGCTCTTTTCCCTTCTGGTTTGATGGCCTTCTTTAGTTTTTAATAGTGATCATTCTCTCCTTCCATTTATCTATTGAATTTCCTAATTAGTGTGACAGAAGCTTCTAACAGCCTGTTCAACATATTTTCTCTTCTTATGGACAGAATTAATATTCTGTATAGTTTGGCAACTA
>NC_043710.1:62628633-62630919 GCF_006229205.1 Suricata suricatta
ATATATATATATGTTTATTTAACCAACTAAAATATTCACTTACCAGACTCTTGCATTTAACGGTGGCCCTGGGGCTCGGTTTGGGCCAGTAAAGTAGAAATAGAGATTGCTGTCCACTGTCCAGAAACTTAAAGAAAAAAAAGGAAAAAAACAAAAGGAAATCTTATCTTCCTTGCTCTTTGAGTTTTTACCCTTTCTATTTTGTGCTAGCTGACAATGGGCAGAATGTTTATTGGTACAGGTATCATGATAAGACCTTGATGACAAACATTATAAACTAAAGAACATGGATCAAAGGGAAAAATCTTGACATTGATGGCATCTTCCAATCAGTTCACCACTCATTGTCTACTCAATTCATGACTTCTCATGTCATATGAAAATTACCTTTCCTTGCTATTCAGTCACTGTCCAAATTTTCTGTTCATATCAGTTGAATGCATTTCTAACTGAATCATGTTTTGGGGGGTTTTTTGTTTTAATTTCAGTAAGTTTGTGTGTGTGTATGTGTGTGTGTGTATGTGTGTGTATGGAGAGGGTATTTTATTTTAGTAATGTCTTTAATTAATAATTAATAAACTGTGCTTATCTTTTCCCTAAATGTAACTTTCATAACTCTACCTCAGCAAGTCTAGTATACCGAACATATATATTCGAATCGATCTACTCTTCCTCCCTCTGTGTGGTGCATCTTTCAATCTTTGTTGGCTCCTTGACGGTGGGGTCAGGTCATGGGAGTGCCAGTAAGACTGGAACCTCTCAGTAAGTGGCAGCGGACTTGGTGTCTGGGGTCACATAGCTATGGTACAGGAGGAGCAAAGTTGTCAGAGTCCTGAGGCAGTTCCCTGATCTCTACTCTAAAGGCTCTTTGTGTTCTTTCTCTCAAGGCCAGAGTGATTTAATGTGCTCAATTTGACCCTTTCTTTTCTTTGGAGAATCACTGTGCTTAGCAAAGTCATGCAAGTCTGATAATGGATTTTAAGCCTTTAGTTCACTGATTTTTTTTAAAGTACAATTTCATATCATGATTTGCTGCTATGATAATATTTTTCTACCACTTACTTGGCCCTCAGTATTAAAAACCATGAACAACTTCTTTTGACCAAGTGCCTACAAAAAGCCTTATTTTTAAAATTATTAACATTTATTTATTTTTGAGAGACAGAGAGAGCATGAGTGGGGGAGGAGAAGAGAGAATGAGAAGGAGACACAGAATCTGAAGGAGGCTCTAGGCTCTGAGCAGTTAGCCCAGAGCCTGATGCTGGGCTCAAACCCATGAACTCTGAGATCATGATCTGAGCTAAAATCAGAAGCATAACTGACTGACTCAAGTGTGCCATCATTCTATATACACATTCAGTATGCAATGCCTGTAGTCGTCAGGAGCCGTCTCTGCATCTAAAGGCAAATAATTTGATGTTTGAGTAAAAGGGAACAAAGATAATGCACCTTTCTGTTTTTATTTGTCATGTTTCAGTTCATTTATTATTACTTTAATCAATTTTCAGATTTTTATAACATTTCATACCATTTTCCTTTGGACATTTAAAAAAATTGTGCCTTTATGTGAATCACTTAGTTCTTTATACATTCCCAAGGGCCTCTTTTTTAAGGAAAATCATTTGGAGCCTTATACTTAATTTATTTCTTTAAATTATTTCTCCATAAAAATAAAAACCTTTACTTATTAAATTACCAGCATAATCTGCTACAATATTATAATCATTTTTATACAATCCTATTTATATTTATTTTCCATTTTGTTTTTCAATTTTAATGTTGGGGTATTTTGGTATAAATATTGCTAATAATTCCTATTGTCTATAGTCAACACATTTTAGAATTTCTGAGTATTTTTAGCCCACTAGGGATAATTTTCCCCTCAGATTTCACATAGGTATTTACAGTAGCATGTAAAAGCTTTGATTGGTACATATTACTTCAAATATTAACTTACTATACAATATCACATGGTTTTATGTATTTTATCTGTGTAATTTTTATTATTAATTTGTATTATTTTTTAACTTTTATTTCCTATATTTTGACATCATATTACTTAATGCACAAGGACTTAATACCATTTGGTTTGTGCCATTGAGTGCTAATGTTCAAATTATAAAAGAACCCTATTCATTTTAGCTAATACTCTTTGCCTTAAATCCTTCTTAGTTAACTATTTGCATTTCCATGCTCAATTCCTTTCTGTTTGTTTATGCATGGTAAACTTTTACCCATTCTTTTACTTGAAGTCTTTCTATGTCATTTTCATTAGATTTTTTTTTT